>NC_137086.1:33869854-34142354 GCF_951640355.1 Cnephaeus nilssonii | reverse complement strand
AATTATGAGGTTAAGAAGACAGTTATTTTTAGCTGCCTACTGATCAGATTAGATCCTTAAACTAATTCTCAAAGTCTTCTTTATAGTCATCCAGTTGATAAAAAAGGAAAAAGATCGTCAGGTAGGTTAGCAGGTTAGGAAGTAATGTTAATGAGCCCATGTTGATAAATTGTAATAAATATTTAGGGGATATTTTAAGCTCTTAATCTATGCTAGATAGTGTGCACGGAGTGAGTTCCATGCACTATATCCAACTTCATCTTCAGTACAACCTACTTGTATTCCATTTTACAGATGAGGACATTAAGATTCAGAATGAATTAACTTTCCTAACTAGTAAGTGGCAGAGATGGTATTCACACCAGATCTGTGAATCCCAGAGTCATGACCTGAATGACCAGTGTACACAGCCTGGTTTCAATCTCATGTGGCCTGGGTTGTTATAGGTCAGAGGGGAACTGGCCTCCCTAGCCCTATGGCTCTTAAGCATTGTGCACCTGGGATTACACAAGGTAAGAACATAGAGATGCAGGTACAAATCCATCTTTCATCCTGGGACAAGACCACCAGCTTGTCTCTTCTGGGTGGTGGGTTTGAGGAGGGAGCTGAATGATAAATTAGTGACCAGAGTATATGGCACACTGAACTTGATTTAGGGAGAAATGGGCGTGTCAAAGGGGACAAAGACAAGAACCTAAGGCCAGAATATTTGTCAATGGAGTTGTAGCTTCTTGGTGGAAACAGAGAGATGGGGGATTTTTACACAGAGTCACTAAGAGGCCATTGGGATTTGAGGCTCAGCAGTCACCATAGCTTCTACCAACTTTCTGGGAAAATAATTGCTAATCAGTGAGCTGCCAGCCAATTGTTTAATTTCCCCTTAGGCTAATTGGACTCTGATCACAAACACCCAAACCAGTGCTCTCTGACAAAGATGCCTGTGAGCTCAGTGCTGGGATGAGCCACACTTTACAATGATGGCGTCTAGAAGGTGTGAGTGAGGAAGGTCAGGAGGAGGTGACACTTTACCATTGATTTGAGGCAGCTATTACCTTCAATTGCTGCTCTACTGTTTCTCAGGGGGTGGTGGGGCTGTCAGGGGCCTCAAAGAGAGTTGCTGTGACCTTCAGCTCCTGGAAATTCCAATGAGTCCTATTCATGGTTGGGTTTTGTGGGCTCTTGAAAACAACTTCTTGACAAATGTACTTGCCAATTTTCAGCAAGTACTTCAAACATCCAGTAATAAATATAAATCTAAGTCAACAATTAGAAAGATCTGATCAAGAGTGTAATTTATGGCTGGAACTGGGTGGATGACTTCAAGTAATAGAACAATTGAGTAAGTTACTTAATCTTTCTGAGTCTCAGTTTTCTCTTCTGAAGAACAGGGTTAGTATTACCTGCCTGTCAGGTCCATTGGGACTGTTAAATAAGACAATTCATGTAAAGCACTTAGCACTGTCAGCTCAGGGAAATCCCTCTGGAAACAAGGTTTCTTTTTAGTTTTCCGATGAGAAGATCCACCAAGTCCAGAGCTGTAACCCCATGGCCAATTCTTGGTTCTCTCCCTGAGTTTATTTTTAGGAGCAGGAGCATGGTTCACATAGAGACATCACATGGTATTATCAGGAGAGCTGCCCATTATTTTTCCAGAAGTTTTAAAATATTTTTAGTTAAGCATGGTGCTCCTGGATGTGGATCCTTGGCTTCTGTTTCTTGATTCAGAGTCCAAATATCTATCCAGTGTCCTCTTACAGGTCAACTTGGCCCCTCAGCTTGTTTGTCCACTTCCATATGTGAGCATGTACCAGTGTTTCTGCACCTGCAGTGCTACTACCATCCACACCTCTGCAAGGCCCATTGACACTCCTGCCTCCCTGAGCCCTGGGCACTCATCCTGGCTTATGAAAACCAAGACAGTGGGTCAGGTTAAGACTCCCCTGCCTTTCTCTTGGATTCATTATAGGCTCTAATGAGAACAGGCAGTTAATATGTGCAGTTCCTATGCTTAAAACACTGAGTATACATGTACATACAATTTCTCTACACTTTAAAATACATATGAATGTAACATTCGTTGCTCATAATGAACAAAATGTCCAAAGTCGTGCTTAAAATACACTTTGAACAAACAGAAATTGCATCTGGAAACATGGTTAGTGGGAAGTACAACTGTTTGGAGGAGTTTAATTTTTTTTCCCTTTTCCTAAGCAAATGCTTGAAAAGTTCATTTTATATCAGAACAGCTTTTTCTCGAACCTGTTTTAAAGTTAATTATCAAAAGCTTGCATCTTCTATCTCTTGCCTATGGATCCCTGCTGGGTTTGTTGTTTAGCTTTCCTTGGGAAAGAGTCTCCCTATAGAAGATCATCTCCATGATGTCACAGTCCAGGGACTCTAACCATCCTAGCTAATCAGCTTAGAACATCAGTACCTCCTTAATGTGGGATTTGGGACCTTCTGGATGCAGGGCGAGGAGCTGAACTAGTCTGCAAGCACATCACTTTATTTCTTTTGCTTTAAGCAAGAATAATTTGCCTTTTTTCTCTCTCATCTTTCTCCCTTGTTGTTTTGCCCCTGAAAACTGTGCAGCAAAAGCAACCTCCAGGGTGGACACTAAATCTTCTGATGCAGGCAGAGCAGTGATAACATCTGAACTGAGGGTGCTTTTCCAGGGCATGCTTGACAGATGTAGCAGGGCCTTTTAGGATTTAGTGCTGGAGCATATCTATTACCCGCGCTGCAGCACAGCTTGGCAGGAGCTGTGTGGTAATCTCCCATGAATTCTGTCTGACTTATCAGAGCGGCGGAGCAGGTTGCTGTAGGACACAGAGGCTCTGCAGCCAGTTGGGGAAAGACAGACCTTCGCTGGAAGCTCTTTGAACTCCCTTCTCTGGGCATGTTTCCCAGGTGGGCTTCTCCTTGCCCTGGAACATATCATCCCCTGGCCCCTTTTGCTTTTGGAGATATCATGTCAAATTTGCTTTCACCCCACTGGCTTCTGAGTGTACAGTTTCAAGAGACCAAATTTAATTTCTGATATGGCTAATAGGGCCAAAGTGATTGCTTTAATGCAGTGGCAGCCTGCCTGGGCCTTTGACAGGGGGGAGTAAATATGGGTTTGTTGTCTAGATGAGCTTGTCTAAGATTTCTTCCTTCCTCCCTTTCTCCCTTTCGTCCCTTCCCTTTTCTCTCCTTGTGTTGCTGCCATTCCTGCCTGCCTCTCTCTCTCTCTCTCTCTCTCTCTCTCTCTCTCTCTCTCTCTCTCTCTCTCCCCCACCCCCACCCCCTTCCCCTCTCTCTCCTCTGTTCTCTTTGGCTCTGACGGAGGCCTAACTTATCTATAGGCACAGCCAAATGGTCCTCTCACCCAGATCCTGTCCCACGAGTCTCATTTGGTTCTACCGGAAATGTGCTATTGGACAGCTCTGTCCTCCTCTGCTCTAACAATTACCTTGGCATTTTATAAAAATACCAAGATTGATCACAAACACAAAAATGTTTAGATCACAGATTAAAGTTTAATTTTGGAGTTTTGCTGTAGGGTTAGAATTAGCTTCAGATTGTGCGTTGCATAGGAGGTGCTATAATTTGTTTTAAGGATAAGGCCTTCGGGCAGCTGTGCATAAAATGAGCCTGATTCCTTATTCCCACGGTTGATTCTTGAATGGGAGTGCAATTAGAATTTTTTCACCCAGAAGCACATACAGTCAGAGCAAAGATAATACCTTGAATGCGTATCAGCCTAGGAGACCTCTCCTGGAAATGTATTTATTGTTCACCAAGTCCTAATGCACAGAGCCCCATGCTTTCCTCAACAACAATGAAGTCACCCATTAATTTGAAGTCGGGTGTGTTCATAGAGACTCTTGCAGTGTCCTTGTTATTATCAAGTGAGACTTCAGTGGTGAATTTGAATGTCACTTATAGATATGTGCAACCGGTCATTTTTCTTAGCAGAATAGATCCTATATAAACCATACTCCGTTAAAGCAGTATGTATCCTCAAAGGCTGCAGAGATTCCCTGCCATGCCAGGGAGCCCTGCTCCCGAGTGGCACCAACAGCGACCTCCCTTGTAGAGTGATATGCAGATGATATTTTTTGAGTAATGATGCTGATCCCAAATGCCTCCACTGGAGGAATGTTGGAGTCCATGTCCACAGAATACTCATTTAACTTCGTGAGCTCATTTGGATACACTGGTCACTGGAAACAGGAATCTGGCTTCACTGACTGGGCAGTGTGCGGGGCTGGGACAGCTCTATTAGGCTCTGCATTAAAGTGGGAGCTTATACATATCTGCTGAAGAAAATTCTAAGAAGCATCTATCTATTAATCTGCCCCCCCCCTTTCTCTCCCTCTCTTTAATGTATTTATTTTAAAGAGTCTTAAGAGTCTATGCTCTTTGAGGAAAGTTTTTTCCTAGAAATCAAGATGTTAAAATATATATGTTAATTTAGGGTTTCCAAAATTGAAAGGCTGTAGACATTTTTTGGGGGAAGAAACTCATTGCACTGAGGCATATGGTTTGAGTAATATGTAACATCCTGCTTCATGCTTTTGTTGTCCTAAAATATACCTTATAGACTATTGGGTGTCAGTTTCTAAAGAAAGTTTAAGACCATCAATTGAACAATCACCTTTCCTTACTCCTACATCCTCTTCACACCCACTTTAGCACATTTATCAAGCTGAGTTTTATTTTCTGTCAGACAGTGTATTGAACACAGGTTTTGGTTATGAAACTAAAGGTACTGTAAGGACAGAAGGTACTTTATTTATAACCAGGTCTGGAGAATACAAATTCGCACCAAGTTTCCTTTATTAAGCACAAAGACACTCAAAGTAAATGGCCACAAAGACATTTTTGGCGCTCATATATATAATCGGGTGATGTGGATAATTCAGCCAAACAGGCAGTCCATGTATTGAAAGACACAGGCTGGTTGTTGACCAGCTGACTTAGTCCAAATGTTCCAGTCGGCAGTGCAGTAGAACAGATAGGAAGAGTTGGTGTAGCATTTGAGCCAGAGAACACATGGTCTAGGCAACTCTACACAGGCTGTCACAGAGGCTAACACTTTTTTGTGGGCTGCATCCCTGCTCTTTTGGAGATGCTGAAATTGATGGGAAGGTGGGAGTCAGTCAGTTGAAGACCTTCGTGTTATTGCTACCTTTACCCAGGAAATAAAACTCCAGAGGCACTTTGTTTGCTCTTGAAAAACTAGTCCCACAAGGTCCCACTTCTTTATGCAGACATTCCTAATCATCCCAATTCCCATGCACTTACACCCTTTCCAGTTTGTCCTAGAATTCACAAAATATCAAGCATCATAGCATCTGATTATTTATATTTTAAAAAATTGTGTGAATTATACACAACTTGCACATTTTCCTATTTGCAAACTTGAAGTCACATTTTTAAAAAAAATAAACTACTGTTTTTATTTTTAATTAATTTTTTTTTTTACTTAAGAACATACTTTGGATATCTTTCCATGTCAACAAATATTATTCTACAGTGTCATTTTTATTGGCCACAGTGTCCTAGTGTTTGGCTACAACAAAAATAATTTAACCAATCTCCCCAATGTTGGAGATTTGGTAAATTTAATTTTTGTCTTTGATCCATAGTTACTATACCACATATCACTGTGGCTAAATCTTTGTGTACTTTAATTATGTCTGTAGAATAAGTTTCTACAATTAGATTAGCTGGATGCTTTTCAACAATTCTGTCCAATTGTCCAACAGAATGATTCTTCCAATTTATAACCCTACCAGTTGTTATGTATGAGAATGCATTTGTCTTTACACCCTCCACATTGTCATTTAAAAAATATTAGTAATAATTTGAAAGGTGAAAACTGGTTTTATTGTTTGGTTTGCATCTTCTTGAATTATTTTAGTTTTTTCTTAGAATCTGTATTTGGTGTCATTCTCTTGTTGTTCTGATTTGGACGAGGTTGTTAGTTTTAACTCCGGGGGTCAGCGACTCTGTTTTCTACTTCTTAAAATAGGAAGCATATCACTGAGATGTGGTAGGTACTCTGTGAATTTTTATTCAATTCAATGCATTTGAAATGAGAGAAAAGATTGAATCCCACATCTCCTTCATAGTATTGAAGTTCAGAAATTGGGGAGAAATTTGGGAGCAGGATTCAAAGTAAGTGAACTTCAATTAGAAGTTAGAAAAATTTAAGAAATCAAACAAAATCAAGGTTGAAAAGATGTGTCTTAATACAATCTCTTGTATTATTACTGGTGGTACAACCACTTTGGACAATAATTTGGCCCTATCTCATAAGGTGAACATTTTTGCCTATCCAATGATATAGTGAACCCACTTCTAGATAAATTCTTACACATATTCAAAATTTTCAAGTTTCCTTCTCGGGCAAGCAAAAAATATGAATATTACTTGAATGCCTATCATTGAGAAAATGGACAAATACAGTCTGTTATACTGTAGAATACAATGTAGGTTATAACATGAATAAATCTTGCAAAACAATGCTGAATAAAAACACTAAGTTTCAGAAAACCACACATTGGCATGATACCACTTTCAAGAGCGTACACAGCAAGCTTAAGCTTACAAGCATTTGTGGTAAAACCACACTTTAAAAAAGCAGTAAAAATTAGGACTGCCATTACGTCTGGAGGAAGAGAGGAAGCTAGAGAAAGGAGAGGAGTGATCAATGCAAGTAGGTGCAGGTGAATCATAATTTTCTATTTTTTAATTGGATGGCCATTAACAAATATTGGTTATGTTTAGCTTTTAAGTTACCTGTGTGTTATTTGTAATTTCGATTGTTCCAGATAACATAAAGATAATACAAAGGAAAATATAATGAAAGTAAAAGGAAAGGCTGGTAGCAAGAGGGTGCTTTCTTAAGCCTTCTCATGAAAAACTCTTTTTGCTTTGCTGTAGTTTCTTAGTTGTTATGCTTACTTATTTTCTAAAGCCCAACTCCTAAAACTTTCTTTCTAAATCACTGGTGAAAGTGCTTATTAATGGACGACATTTGTGCTCCTACCTCCTTCCTGTAGCTTATGATTTCTCATCTGATGAACATCGCCTGGTAGATTGGGGTAATGGGCTGGAATAACTTGGTTGGTCACTGATGGCTTCCTGCTCCGGCTAACTCTGTTCTCAGTCACCATGCAGGTTGAATGGGTGACTTTTGGAAGTCACAGTGACAAAGTTATTTTCTGGTTGGAAAAAAAAGTTTTACATTTGATTTATATGGTACTTTTTTACCTGCCCTCAATTTCATTCTGAATTCAGGTTATAACTCTATAGTTCAAATATTTTTGCTGCAAGGGAAATGGAGGCAGCTTGAGTGTAGCGGGGAGACACTTTTCAAAAAGCAGAACTCCTCAATGTGCTTTGGAATTTTTCTATTGCTGTATCTAAAATGGTTAGTTTTCTTTGACTTCTTAGGAAATTTTCTGTTTTTCTCTTTGTGTGTGGGACTAGGACAACTGGAGGTGAGTTTGTCCTACACGTGACATTTGGCAGTATCTGGAGACATTTTTGGTTGGTGGGGGGTTCTACTGACATCTAGTGGGTGGAGGTCAGGAATGCTGTTAAACTTCCTACAATGCACAGGGAAGCTGCCACCACAAAGAGTTAACTGGTTCAAAATATTGATAGTGATGATGTTGAGAAACCCTGGCTAGGAGTATGTTTTCTTTTCCACTTGGGGACAGGGATTCTTTGGGCACCTGAAAAGCAAAAGTGCTCTCTTCAAAAGTCTATCTATTCAATAGAGCGTAGAGGCATGGGACAGGCAGAGAATGGTCACACCTGTCTGTAATACCACAGTAGCATGGATTTGTGGTGGACACTCTGTGGCTTTTCGTCATCTACCTGCAGTGTTGACTTGGCTAAATTATCTTCCGCCAATTGAGTGTAAGCAACTTGAAGGCAGGACCCATGGCTCATGCTATTTTATATCTTCCACAGTATCTCTTATAAAGTAGGTGCCCCATGACACTGCTGAGTAAATAATTAACCAGTAGCTTATAGAGTTGAGAACTTTGTCTATACTGGGCTAGTTGGAAGGAGCATTGAGGCTTGAGAAAGGCTGAGTAGGTAGGTGTGTGTGTATGTTATTAAAGGTCGCTCCCAAGCCCTCAGTTATGTGGATTTATAGAGTGTTGTTCTACAAGGGGTCATCTTTCTGTATTCCTTTATTCATAGTGGAGGAGAGTAAGACTCAGAGAGGTTGAGTATTTTATACAAGTTTGCACAGCAGGTTACTAGCAGATGTGAAAGAAGGGCTCCATTGTGGTGTTTCCTGTTCACTTAGCCGCTCAACAAGTTGTCTTAAGGACCTATGCGAGGTCCTGAAATTGGGGCTCATGATTTTCACGGATGGTGTATTTGCTTCTGAGTGTGTGTGTGTGTGTGTGTGTGTGTGTGTGCGCGCGCGCACGTACATGTGGGCATGTACTGAATATCAACAATAAGCAATGGACATTTGAACATAGACATCCCTTGACCTATTCCTGACTCCCAATGGGGAAGATTAGGTCCCTTTCTCTGGGGTACTGGTAATGCAACCTGTGCTATCTTGACCATAGCACTTATGTTTATTAGGATTGTGAATTTAGCATCTGTCTTCCATGCTAGCTTTAGGAGGACAGGGACTATAGTTGTCTTGTTCAGTTTTAAACACATAAAAGATGTTCTATAAATGGTTTTTCGTAAGTAAATAAGTAACTGTTATATCAGGAATGGCTGTTTGGGGCTCATTTCTGGGGAGGATGTTGTTTGTGTGGGTTCCTTACTGAAGGTGTAGAGAATACCAAAAAAGGTGGAGTTGTGGGAGACAAATTTTGCCTAGGTGGCTCAACTCCAGGGTGGGCAGGACTGGGAGTGTATGGTTGGATGGACAAACACCCCCTTATCTGTGCCTTCATGACCCCAAGAACCCTGATGGAAGGGAAGCCTGGTTCAAGAAGTAGCCCCATAATAATTGTGATTTTTTATAATTATGGGGACCATTGATATCTGTGGGGCTATTTTCAGACTATAATGTCTGAGCAATCCACCCACAGCTTGTTACATGGAAGATGAGATAGCTCATTATCCTGAAAATTCTTCAATAGCTGCTCATAATAGGGTCAGTTAAGTACAGAGTGTCTGCTATCATTCAGGTCTTCTTATTCTCATTGAATTTAAATCCAATATTATTTCCACACAGCATTTTTCTTCATCACCCAGACTTGGGGTTTGGAGAATGCACAGGGCATTAAAGTGGATGTCGCTTCAACTTGAGATGAGCAGCTCCTGCCCCAGTTGCCTTGGTGCTTCTGTAACTTCTGATGGACTCGGTTCATTAGGAGACCATTTGATGGATTCTTTTGGGCTCAGTGTTTATGTAGAATGACTCTCTGCTCTACAGAGGGCACCAAAAGAGAAGAACAGGGGAGTAGGGAGGGCAAGTGGTATTACTTTCTATTTCTGTGGAAGCATTCAAAGAGGAGAGAAATTTGAGAATGTTCCTGTCCTTGGACTAATAATTTTTCTCTCCCCAGACCTGGGGTCTTTTAGGGCCCATCCTTTCTTGGGTGCCTGGTTTCCTCACTGTATCAAGACTATGTCCCATCAACCCCCCCCTTCTATCCATAAGACAAGTGCTCCTTGCACCCTGCCATGAACCTACGTCTGAGAATCTCTGGTCACTCTTCAACACCGGCTCAAGTCCCCATTGGTCCATGAAGCCTCTATCAGAGGTACAATAAGGGTGTACCACACCAAGTAGCTAAATGTGCTTGCAGAAATTACACACTATGCTGACTTTATGACGATAAACCTCAGTACCTCAATGGCAGGCGGCATTGCTTCCCATTTTCCATCAGAGCATCTGAGAGTGGGGAGATAGCAATGCTTATAGCGGGTATCAGAAAACTTTTTCCTTTATTATAGTAACATCTGACAGTTACTGAGCACTTACTGTATACTGAGCAAGGCTTTAAGTACTTTTTTCAAGTTTTATTTTATTTATTTCTCAGATCACCCTTTGAGATAGGTGCTAGCTATATTATTCCTCCTGTGAAGGGGACAAATCTGAGGCATGGTGAGAATAGGTAATTTGTTCAAGGGCATTTAGCTAGTAAGTGGGGAACCTGGTTTGAACCCAAGAAGCCTGACCTGATGATACCGTGTCAGACTTTGTGGTTCAGTCGAAAGAGAGTTGGGCTCTGGCCAGTGTAGCTCAGTGGTGAGAGTGTCAGCCCATGTACTGAAGGGTTTTGGGTTCAATTCCCTGTCAAGGGCACGTATTGAGTTGCAGGTTCGATCCCCAGCCCTGGTTGAGGCACATGCGGGAGGCAAGCAATGGATGTGTCTCTCTCACATTGATGTCTCTCTCTCTCTCTCTCTCTCTCTCTCTCTCTCTCTCTCTCTCTCTCTCTCTCTCTCTCCATCTCTCTCCATCATACCCTCCCTCCTTCTCTTCCACTCTCTCTAAAAATCAATGGAAAATTATCCTCATGTGAGGATTAACAAAAAACAAAAGAAGAGAGGGAGCTGGGCCAGGAATCAGAAGACAAAAGCAGGGGTTTTGGGTTTGCTCACTTTAACTATAGGGCTCTGGGCAAGTGACTGTTTCTTTTTGAGCCTCAGTGTCCTTACTTACAAAACAAGGGTCTGTCTTGTGAAGAGCATTTTATATTCATGTGGATCAGACACTATGTCTTATGCGTCCACAATATCCCCTGGAACACTCACCTGGCCACTGGTTACCTGTTAATAGGTGCCTCCCATTTCCTTGGTTATACCCTAGGTCCCCATCAGTACCTATAACTGTTCCCCCTCTAAACCCTAGATTTCAAGCCTCCCCATTCTGAACACTTTATAATGAATTGTTAGCATCCCCTTCAATCCTCTTCAGTCCCAGAAGAACCTTCAATCCATGGATTCTACCGCTTGTTCACTGTCTATTGCTCTCCTTAGATTCATGGTTATTGATACAAACATGTATCCTATGTGTATTGAGCCTTCTTACCTACTTCCTCTCCATTAACTTCTTCTGTCAAAACCCCAACTCTCTGCCTACCCTGGACCCACACCAAGTAGCTAAATGTGCTTGCAGAAATTACACACTATGCTGACTTTATGACAATAAACCTCAGTACCTCAATCTTACCACATTCCCTTTGAATTTACCTGCCTTCTTTCTCTTCAAACTATTTCCAATCCCTCTCCCTTCAAAATGTCAACACTTCTCCTTTCTCTGTGTTGAGAATCTTACTTCAGAGATGATTAGAAGCAGCTATATGAGGATTCCTTCCGATGCGCTCCATGAGATGGATTGGCCTCCTTGCATGGGAACCCTGGTGCTCCGCCTTCCTCCCAGGTGGACTCTGCCCCTTGCCCGCTGTGCTGCAGGCAGACTGGCCCCGAGCCATTTCTCTGGCATGCCAGGGCCTTTCTGCCTCAGGGCCCTCTCACCTGCCATTTGCTCATCTCTGGTGCTCTTCCTCCAGATCTTCCCTGGCTCTTTCTTTCTCATCACTCGTCATGTTCTAAACAAGTTTTTCCTGACAACTTTACTTTCTCCCTCCTTAGCCTGTTTTAGTTTCTTCATAATACAAATCATTATCTGAAATGTACTCTTTAGTTATTTGTTTACTGTCTGTCATCTGCAGGAGAATGTGGGTGCCATAACATTGGGGGAACTTTGTGTGTCTTATTTCTGTCTGTGTTCTAGCACCTGAAAAACCCCTCAAATATATTAGGTACTTGATTGCTGTCTACTGAATGAATGAATTAGCAAAATTAGGACCAGCTAAATGATCTTGGATCCCTTTTATTAGTGTCACTTTTTTCATCTATAAAGTGGAATAATTGGCTGCCCATTGACTAAAGCTATTCTGTGTTCTGTTCTTCCTAAATGAAGGTCATCCGGGTAACCCAGTCCTTGTCTATGACTGGGCCACAGGCTTAGTGTATATTTCATGATCATGAGTTCCATGTGGAAGCTCACTGCATCTGCCTGGCTGGATTTCCACATTGTTTGGCTGGAGAGTTCTAGCCATGGACCTGGAATAGCAGAAGATAAAGTGAGAATGCTGTGGACATTTGAGGACGTGAGTACCAAGAGATCACAAGGGAATTTAGTCAAGGCTCCTCCTGTCCAGGTTAGGATGACCTCACAGAGCAGGTAGGGTGGATTCTCAGCCAGGCAGCAGGCTCTGGGGGAAGTGTGTGCTGTACTGGGTTGACCATCCTCAGAACCAGTACCATAGGGCCATATGCCCAGCGACACTTTTATTTACCTGTACCTTGACCTGACCAGCCATTGGTCCCGAGGAATTTTCAGTTTCAGTCTAGGTAGGAGGGAAGCATCTGTGTTCCCAATCTGGTAAGGAGAGCCTATGAAGGAGTATGCTGTGAATCCCAATAACAATAATAACAATAATGGTAATGATATGATGATAATAATAATAAAAAATGCCTTTCCCTACAATGTGCTTATGTGCCACAGTAGCAAGGGTTTTTATACATTATCTCATTTAACTCACCCTCTGGGGAAGATAAGTTAGCAGACGCTATTGGTACCCCAACCATCTCCCTGGCCCCAACTCTGATGTCACCTATAGGTACAGTGGACATTCTTAGGCCCACTGACAGCTTCCCAACTCAAGCTCCCATATTTCTCAGCTTCCCTGATGGGTTTTTCTCCTGTGTGATAGCTTGTTCTGCCCACATGTAAAGTAGCTCAGAAGTATAGGGGTTTAATATTCCCAGGAGCAATCTTCAACTAATAAGGGACCAGAGTTACTGGATACATTCCCCACCTCTTCATCCTTTAGCGGGACAGTTCTGATATACGGGTCCTAAGAAGGTTCCCTACCACAATAACTAATTCATTTCCTGGCTATTTTCTCATCCTTGTCATATTTCCTTCCCTCCCGTGTTTGTATTTCCTGGTGTTACCTCTCAAATAAAGTACCTGAGCCCAAATCCTTCTCTTGGGGTCTGCTTTTGGAGGAACCCAAATGCAGACAATTGATTCCCATTTTGGAGATGGAGACGCTGCAGAGAGGAGGAGTGGAGGAATCTCCATGCCTCCAGTTTAGGTTTCTCTTTAGCCACATCGGGGCTATGGTCACCAGTCCATGGGCCCAGGCCCAACTGTTTCTGAGATATGAAAGCATTGGACTGTGTGTGCTACCTGGCAAGGAGCAGGCCGCCCTGTGGGGCTGGAGGTGGGGCTCACATTGAGACATGCAGCCAAGACAACTAGGCCTACCTGGTTGAAAACAGCATGACACACATTCTGGAAACACCAGCCTCAGAGCCTGGGGAGACATGACCGGACAGGCTGTGTTTGTCCTGCCATGTTCCATATTGACATGACTCAGGTACAGGTGTGACTTTCTTCTTTCCCAGGTCTCTTCTTCACCCCAGAGATCGGGGCTATGTGTGGGTTGCAGCATGTCCTTGGCTGGGGAGAACCTTTTAGCCCAAAATATTGCCAGCGGGGTTGTTGGAAGCCAAGCCAGGTATTTGGAATCAGGAAAGATGGGATGATTTTTGAGGAGGAGGAGGTGTTGGGGGAGGGAACAGGATTGTGCTCTCTGGATCCCAAAGAATTCTCTGGGCCTAGCATCTTCCTTAAAGATATTCTGGTGTCCCAAGCCTTTGTGATGCAGCAGTCTCTATATGGAGAAGCAAGGCTTGCTTGGTCAAGAGGAATGAATAGGCGGCAGGAGTGTTAGACTCTCCCATGAAACGGGAGTAATGACCTCAGCCCACAGGTTGTTATGAGAATGAACCTGGATTGCATCAGATGAGAGGACCAGGCCCTGTGTGGTGCTTGACTCACAGCAGAGCACGCCATGGCCTCCTGCCTGCTGGCCTTCCTATGTGTCTTTCGACAGGATAGCAAGTAACTGAAAGGGACGCTTTCTCCCCCTTTATCCCTGTGACATGCAACATGTAGGCAGGGGAAACTTCATGAGAAATGTTCACTGCAGGAAAGGTCTTGATTATTTTGTGGGAGGTTCCCTTCCCTCCCTGTGAACTGAGGAAGGTCAGTGGTGAACTGCTCCTGAGAGGGACTCTGGCTCCCAGCCTTCTAAGCTGGGAGAGCAGTGATGGGGGAGCCTGTTCAAATGGGCATGCTCTGTCCGTGGAGATGCTGATTTAGTGGGTGTCTACATTTTAACAAGCAATCTGGTTCTCCTAAGAGATTACTTTGATATCAGTAATGCTGGCAACATTGGCCACCCTCAGGTTCACCGTGCCCGTGTTATCAGAGCCCCTTCCCTGCTGTTTGAAGTGTCGCTGATAGGCAGGAAGCTTCCTCTACATCAGGCCTTCAGTGGCAGATAGCTTTTCCAGGCAAGCCCTTAACAGCCACAAAATGGCTCCTGGCCACAGACTCCCATTGTCTCCGGAGCTGCACCCCCTCTTCAAGTGGAGACAGTCCCAGGACAGAGTCTTGGCATCTCTTCAGAGGGAATCCACCACTTTTAAACCAGTTATTCCTTCAGTCAGATGCAGGGCAGAAAACTTTCTTCCAACCTTGAGGTCATGCCTCCTCCTCCTCCTCCCCCTGCCCCTCCTCCTCCTTCCCCTCTTCCTCCTTCTCCTCCTCCTTCTCCTCCTCCTCCTCTTCCTCCTCCTCCCCCTTCTCTTCCTCCTCATCTTCCTCTTCTCCCTCCCTGTCCTCATCCCCCTCCTCCTTCCCCTCTTCCTTCCCCTCCTTCTCCTTCTTCCTTCCTTACCCAAGGATATTTTTCCATTGATTTTTAAAGAGAGTGGAAGAGAGAGGTAAAGACAGAGAGAAACATCTATGCGACAGAAACATTGATGCGAGAGAGAAACATTAATTGGTTGCCTCCTGCAAGTGCCCTGACCAGGACCTGCGCCAGGGAGGAGCCTGCAACTGAGGGATGTGCCCTTGACCGGAATCCAACCTGGGAACCTTCAGTCCACAGGTGGACACTTTATCAACTGAGCCAAACGCTAGGGCCATGCCTACTTCTTGACAACCCAATTCCAGTGTTTTCCCCCCATGTCTCAAACTGCATATTTGTCCCTGAGCTGGTGAAGAAGGTGGGGCAGCCCATCTGTAATTCAGTTGACTTTCATGGGTAGGGATGGGAACGGTCTCCAGTACTTGTAGGGAAAAGGGTTGGTCCCCCTTAGCATCTCAGGCAAAGAGGGTCATCTGTGCTTCTTAAGTCTACAAGCACAAAAGTCCCAGAATATCTCGAATTCCAGGGCGCTTGGGCTCCTGAGCAGCAGGACCATGCAGAGATGTAGCGGTTGACCCTTAGCCCAGCAATCTGCTTGCTGATTTAGGAGGGCCTTTGCATTAAGGCTTCAGTCCTGCCTCTGCTGTCTCCAGTACCCCAGAGGCCCCCCCCTCCCCCTTGCTTCTTTTTTGGTTCTCTCCTTTCTCTCTGCATTTTTCATCCCTCTACAATGGAAACATCTGTCTTAAATCTGCAAGGCTAGTCCAAATGTTTACTAGGCTTATTTAATAGGAAGAATAATGATAAGTGCTTCTGTTTGTTTTACTAAGTGATCCCCCCCTCAGCAAAAAAAGAAAATCCTCTGCCTGGAGGGAATCCACCATCACCCTAAATTTGTATTAATAAAGAGGAGGAAAAGACCAATATTGTGAGTATAGTAATTGTTCATCAGTATTAGTCAGATCCCCTTCACCATCCCATCAGCAATGGCCTTGCTATAGACCAAAGCTTGAGGAAAGAGAGCATCTTTGGGGGTTAGGTGGGGTGAGGGATGGTTGAACTGTCACATTCTAAGTCCAAATCAAGCCATACCATTTAAAAAAATAACATTAAGTATGACTGAAATACAATAAACTACACACTTAAAGTGTAAATGTGATACATTTTGGTAAGTGCACATACCTGTGAAACCATCACCACAGTGAAGTGAGTGAACATGTCCGCTCCTCAGAACTTTTCTGTGTTCCATTGTAATCCTTGGTTTCTGTCCCTCTGGTTCCCTCTGCCATCCCCAAGCAACCACTGATCTGCTTGCTCTCTGTCACTATAGATTAGTTTGCACTTTCTAGAGTTTTATATAAGTGGAATCATGCATCACGGGCTCTTTTTGTCTGACGATTTTTATTCAGCACAGTTATTTTGAGATTCATCCATGTTGTTGTATGTTCAATAGTTCTCACTTTTTATAGCTGAGAAGTAATCGTATGCATATACAATTGTATATTTGGTTACCTCGTGATGAATATTTGGGACATTTCCAGTTTTGGCCATGTAACAAAGCTGCTATGACATTTGTGTACAAGCCTTTGTATGGGTGATATATATTTTCTTTTCTATTGGGTAAATACATAGGAGTGGAATGTGGAGCCATATGGTTTTTAAGAAGCTGCAGGGGTGATTGGAAAGAATCCTGGTCTGGCAGTCAGGAAATCTGGGTTTAATCTTCATTTTTCTAGTTACTAGCTGTGTGATCTTAGGCAAGGCACATAACAACTCTGAGTCTCCGGTTGCCTGTCTGTCAAATAAGATGAAAACTAATCTCTGTCTCTCACACGCACAGAGATGAGAGGAAGAGGACCAAGGGACATAACCCAGGACATTGCCAAGTTTAAAAGCCCCGCAGAGCACTATGAAGCCATTATCAAGAATAAGCTCCCAGAAGAGAGAAGTCTATGCTGTAGGTCTTGTTTTGCCAAGAGAGGGAAGTGTCCAAGGGCTTTGGAGGTGAAGAATTGCATTTGCTGTTGTCTTGTTGCTCTCAGCTGCAATTCCTCTCTTTTTCTGCCTTCCGCGTCCTCTCCATCTCCTGTTATGGTTCCCCCACAAAGACAGACCCATTGAGCAAGGGTGAACTATTAGAGGCATCGGGTGTAAAAAGTCACAATTGGGATTAGCTTTCCTCCTCTGCCTGTGGTTCATAAATCCAGATGGTAAAAGCAGAACAGAAGGGTAATATAGAACTTAGACCTCAATAGCAGCTCTGCAGTCTTTAAGAATTTTACTAAGTAAAAGTTGTCAGAGGGTGCTTGTATATATGGGTCTGCTTTCTGAGGGCACTTTCTCTTTTAAGAAGTGTTATGCACAGTGGTTAGTTCTTTGGGGTGTGACTGGCTTATGTCCACAATGAGATTTCACTATGTACTGACTGATATGTCTTGGGAAAACTATAAGCTTCCATCTCTTCACCTGTCATCTAGGAATGTTAACAATAATGCGTACTTACCTTGATTGTTTTGAGAATTAACTGAAGGAAGTCACACACTTTTGCTTTGAAAGTAAACAGTTCTGTCAGAGCTTTGGAGCTCTCTTTCCCTCCAGACTGTGTGTCCAGGTATGGATGATCCTTCAGTGATCTTATACATTACATGCGTGGGGATGGCCAAAGTCATCCCTCATTGGTATTGGTCATTACTTTGAGTTAAGTCATTGTGCCATCAGAAGGTAACTTTAAAAGGGAAAGTAAATTTACTTCATAGTAATCCCCAATGAATTAGTGGATTAATTACACCATTTTCCTAGCAAAGGTCTCCAGAATATGGGTACCAAGTGTGCATAAGGAAGAGTGGTTGGGAATGCACATCCCTGTACCATAAGGGAAAAAAGTAATGGCATATAAATGGGTACTCCACCCCCCAAAAAAAGAAAAGAAAAAAACCCACAAAAAAACAAAAACAAACAAACAAACAAAAAAAACACACCCAAAACAACAAATTTCATCTTCTCATTTACTTCTAGGGCCATTCATGGCCAGGGGGCCAGTTTACTCCATCATTTCAGTAGTCCCAATGAAGACTTGTTCTTCATCTCCTTTAAACATTAAACTATTCTTTTCTTTCTTCTGAAACCCATCCATATGTCTTACTGTACCATTGGAGGCAGTCTCTTACTAGATCAAACAACACTATATCTAATAAGGAGAGTTTCTTTTGCACAAGCCTTCTTCTGTGAATCATTAAAGAAAACAGATGGTCTATTTACATAATAAAGATGGGAAAATGGAGAAGTAAAGAATCCAAGGATCTTTTTCAAGATCTCAAATTCAGTGACAAACCCAAGTAGTCAAAAGTTCAGTGGCCAAGTTGCTGAGGCTGCTGCTGAGATGAGACTCCAGTTCTCCAAAGGCCTTGCTTTGACAGGGGCTGATTCTAGCTAGAGGAGGCTGATTCCTACCAGAAGCAAAACTGGAGAGAGGTTCCCCTATCTTTTCCTCTGAGGTGTTAGGCGTGCAGAGCTCTATCAGATACTGTGTTATATTTATTCTAGATGTGTCAGGGACATCCAAATCACTTGGATAAACAGAAGAGGAAATTATTTTGTCAAGACCATGACTTCCCTACAAAAGACACCAAGTAGCCAAAGCAGTCTTGAGAAAGAAGAACAAAGCTAAAAGTTTCATGCAACCTGATTTCAAGCTATATTACAAAGCTGTAGTAACGAAACAGTACAGTATTGGCATAAAAATAGACATATAGATCAATGGAACAGAATATAGAGCCCAGAAATAAACTAACACATATATAGTAGATTAATTTATGACAGAGGAACCAAGAATGTACAATGGGAACAGAACAGCCTTTTCAATAAATAACCTTAGGAAAAATGGACGGCCAAGGGAAAAGAATAAAACTGGACTACTATCTTACTCATACACAAAAATTAACTCAAAGTGTATTCAAGACTTGTACATAAGACCTAAAAACATAGAAGTCCTAGAAGAAAAACATAATCAGTTAGCTTCTTGACATTGATCTTGGTGATTTTTTTTTGGATTTGATACCAAAACAAAGGCAACATAAGCAAAATAAGCAAGTGGGACTACATCAAACTAAAAAGCTTCTGCACAGCAAAAGAAGCCATCAACAAAATTAAAAAGCAGCCTACAGAATGGGAGAAAATATTTACATATCAAATATTTGATAAGAGGTTAATATCCAAAATATATAAAGAGCTCATGAAACTCAATACCAAAAAGCAAGCAAACAAACAAAACTCCTGACAATCTAATTAAAAAACGGCATAGACATTTTTCCAAAGACATAAGATGTACAGATGGGCAATAGGTACATGAAAAGGTGTTCAACATCACTAATTATCAGAGAAATGCAATTTAAAACCACAGTGAGGTATTACCTCACACCAGTGAAAGTAGCTGTTATAAAAAAAGACAAAAAAATAGCAAGCATTGGTAAGGATGTGGAGAAAAGGGAACCCTGGTGCACTGTTGATAGGAATGTAAATTGATACAGCCACTGTGGGAAATAGTACGGAGTTCCCTCAAAAAATTAAAAGTAAAGCTGTCATATGATCCAACAATTTCACTCCTGGGTATTTATCTGAAGAAATAAATAGAAATTACCCAAGTGTCCATCAATGAATGAATGAATAAAGAAAGTTTGACATATATAAATCTATAGTAGATAGATAGATAGATCTCCATACAATGGAATATTATTCAGCCATAAAAAAGAAGAGACTCATGATAGCTCTTGAGGACATTATGCTAAGTGATATAAGTAAGATAGAGAAAGACAGATACCATACAATTTTACTTAAATGTGGAATCTAAACAAATAAACAAATAAAACTAAACTCAGATACAGAGAATGGTGATTGCCAGAGGGCTGGAGAAATGAGTAAAGGTGGTAAAAAAATATAAACTTTCAATTAAAAAAATAAATAATCCTTGTGTTGCATCACACAGAGGCAGCCTGAGGAGTCTAGAAGATGCTGACCATCCAAGGTGAATACCTAAGCATCCGCCCTCTCTCCTATTCATATGTGTGATATTTCAGTCACCAGCTGATTGGCTGAATTTTTCCCTTACTTTCATGGCCTCCAAGTTTAATGTTTCTTCTTGAACTTAAAACAAAACAAAAAGTCTGTGTGGCCATACGTAATGTGCATAGTTATACCTCACCCTTGAAGGTTACTTACCTAGCACCCTGAATGGATTGGGAACATGGCCATCCCCTTCATATTTGTGGGTTCTAAGGCAAGAGTGCAAATGGAGACCTGTATAACATATGTCTAAGTATTTTATAGGTGTAAATCAAGCTATCAGACTAGTACATAAAACACATCTACCCTATATCGTGACAATTATACCTTCCTAATGGCAAAATTGACAAATGTGTTTAAAGCTATTCTTATTATGTGACTGAAGGTTGGCAGAAAATCAAAGATGACAGAATTTAATTGTTACCGTGCATATCTCAGTCACATATTGAGATGTTTGGCTAAGTAATAAAATAAGGATATATATATATATATATATATATATATATATATATATATATAATTTTTTTAATTTAATTTAATTTTAACAAAAATAACTTATGAGGTAATAATCAGGATTTTCACACATTAGGTTTTCTATTGACAGTAGTGGTATAAGAAATAAAAACTATAATCATAATAAAAGTGTAAAATATTTTTAAAAAATGTACAGCACATTGAACAGAAAACAAAAAAGTGAAACTATTCTCATGTATGCTTCTAAAAGTTACTTATTTAAAAGTATGTATTACAATAAAATTCAAAATATAAACTAATTAATGGCATAAAATTTTAATATTAAAGTGTAAATCACACTGACATTAATTTAATGTTTGAAATGTAATTAAATCTTATTTTTAAGAAAACGGAATTATTTTTAATTTTAGCATTTACTGTTAAGGATTCAGTGCATGAATGTTACACCTAGATTTATATAAATTCATAAATTTAAGGGTAATATGAATGGTTGAATATTGCAAAATGTTCCCTAGTCACCCCAGTGCCACTGCTGTGAATCCATGTTTATTCATGAGTCCCTCTGAAGTCATGAATTGGGACACAAAGAAAAGCATGAAAAGAATGCTCAGCACTGCTGGGAAACCAAAGTTATGCAAGAATCTATTGAATGCAAGCTATCTATGAGGAGGAAAGATTTGACAAGATAACTCATATGTCTATTCTTATAGCCAAGCAATTCTAATGCTCAATTTTTTTCACATTCTCAAGTAGTGTCAATATCAATGTCAGCAGCAGCACTGCCCACAAATGTTCATGGCATTCAGACACAGCTGCTTTTTGTTTTGAGAGTGTGGGGAGAAATGTGGAGACTTTCCTGGGGTCTGAACTGTGTTGATTATGAGAGTGGATGTTTAGGGCTCCTGGTTGTGTTATGGCAACAATGGATGCTGGGTGATGAACAATAGAGGGGCCAGTATGTTCTTTAACAAATGTATTTTTATTCTGTTGGTTTGTGATATGCAGGCTTCTCTCAAGTATGAGGCCAAGGGGGAGGATTCCTCTTGTCTAGATGTCCGGTGGCCGTAGATGACTAGTTAGTCAGGGTTCTCCAGAGACACAGAACCAATAGGAGATGTACTAATATATAGGGGTGGGGGAACAAAAGTAGGTTTACAGTGGTGAGTACATGAAACAAAGTTTATTCTTGCATTATTATTCATTTATTAATTATTACATTATTTGTTTTATCATTGTTATTTCATATCTTTACTTATTATTTATCTTTTAGGTAATGATGGCTGTTAATTTAACTAATGACCAATGAAAGTGGATACTTTAAACCTACTTTTCCCACCCCTGTATACCATATATAAATGAAGAAATTTATTTATAAATAAATATAGTATAAAAATTTTAAATATAACATATAACAAAAATAAATAAATGTAACATAATATAAATAAATAAATAAATCTAACTCTTATATTGGGTAGAAGGACAAAGATTATATGGGAAAGTAGGAATTACAGGCATGAGGAAGTAGGCAAGGTATATTGGTGCAATAAAATAAATAAGACTATATCTATAAATATTTATGAATACTCATTAATATTAAGAATATATGTAGTATATAATAACTAAATTATATTAAAATCAAATATATAATGAACTGTATAAATAAATGTATTAAATATAGGGTGTCCCAAAAAGATATACATATACTTTAAATAATTATAAAAGCAGTGTTTATTAAAATACATTTTATTTTCAAAATTGAGCTGTCAGCTGTTAAAGTGTGTATACATTTTTTTGGGACACCCTGTATAAAAAATACATATCCTTTATATAGTATAAAATATTGGCTCATGTGATTATGGAAGCTGAGAAGTACCAAGATCAATAGTTGAAAAGCTGAAAACCCAAGAGAGCTAATGGTGAAACTGGACAACCAATGGGTCTGGGCTGCCTGTCACTATTTGAGCCAATTAAGCAGAAACAGAGTTGAATCATATATGAGCGTTTATTCCAATACTGCCAGCAGTATAGGAGAGCAGCAGGTCATCCACGAAAATCTGCTCTACCCCTTCCCATAAGCAGTTGCTTATATTGGGTAGAAGGACAAAGATTATATGGGAAAGTAGGAATTACAGGCATGGGGAAGTAGGCAAGGTGTATTGGTTATAGGTTATAGGCAATGTGGGCTATAATGACCAACGATTACAGGAGAGGGTCACAAAGGGCAGGCACCTCCAGGACCAGGTTATAGGCAACGGAGGCTGGGTGTTGCAAAGGGTGGGTGCCTCTGGGACTAGATGGTTTCAGCAACAAGAATGTTAATCTTTCTATGATAATAGGCAGTTCTTGGAAAAGGTGAATGGACTGTGTTCCGAGGTTAACTCTCATGTCCTGTGGTGTACAACTCTCAGCCAGGTTGGAATGTGCTTTCTCTAATCAGAGCAATCATGGTTAACAGAGCATGATTAATATTTCTTTTAATTGTAGCTAATCCCCACTATTCTGTTTCTGCCCCCAACAATGGTAGTTCTGCTGTGAGTCATAAGGACTGAGAACCACGAAATTCAGTGGTATAAGTTTCAGTTTGAATGCCAATAGTCCCAAGAGCCGATTTTTCAGTTGGAGTCTGAAGGAGAAGACCAATGTCTTAGTTTAATCAGCCAGGCATGAGGAGTTCTCTCTTACTAAACTTTCTGTTCTATTTAGGTCACTTGATTTGATGAGGTACACCCACATTAGGGAGAGCAGTCTATTTTATTCAGCCTACCTATTTAGATGCTCATCTCATCCAGAAACGCTCTCATAGATACACCCAGAATTATGTTTGACCAAATGTCTGCCCACCATGTGCCAGGCACTAACATGGTTGTTTTACATACATTATCTCATTTAATTCTCATAATAGTTCTGTGAGGTGAGCTTTTTACAAATGAGGAAACTGAGTCTCCCAGCAGTTAAATATACAGGGTGGGGCAAAAGTAGGTTTGTAGGGAAAATCTATATACCGTACTTTCCGGCGTATAAGATGACTGGGCGTATAAGATTTTCCTGGGTTAAAAAGTCGTTTTATACCCCGGAAAATACGGTATATTGGACTATATTGATGGGATTAGATATAATGGATTAGATATATTGGACTACCGTATTTTCCGGCGTATAAGATGACTTTTTAACCCAGGAAAATCTTATACGCCCAGTCGTCTTATACGCCGGAAAATACGGTATACAAAAGCCTAAGCGACTGTTATGACTCGATAACAGCCATGATGCGCACTGACCACCAGGGGGCAGATGCTCAATGCAGGAGCTGCCCCCTGGTGGTCAGTGCGCTCCCACAGCCAACCTCCCATGGCTGGCCAACCTCCCACAGTCCCTCCCCCCAGCTGGCCAACCTCTGGTGGTCTCTCCCCCTGGCTGGCTGCCCCAGTCAGTCCCTTGGCTCTGATCTCCAGCCAGGCTGAGGGACCCTACCCATGCACAAATTCATGCACCGGGCCTCTAGTAATCCTATCTAATAATAGAGTAACATGTAAATTACCATCACTCCGCTACGCCCACGATTGGGCGGCGGGAGGTTGGGGGCGGGACTTGGGGTGGCCTATCCGGCCATTGAGAGGCACGGATCCGCTGCCACTGAGGGGGGCTACCCTGCTGTTGAGAGGCGCAGGGAGCCGGAGGCTTCTGAAAGGCCTGGTGCACCAGCGGACAGGCACCCAGCTCCACCGCGAAAAGCGAAAGTGTGTAGGGGACCCTACACGTGCATGATTCAATCATGCACTGGGCCTCTAGTACAATAATAAACAATAACATAAGAATAAACTCTGTTTTGCATACACAACTGTAAACCTAATTTTTGCCTTACCCTTTAAATTTACATATAGATTCCTGGACTTCAAAGCTACACACCATTCAAACAAACTAGCAAGAAAATGTTTAGCCAGCTTCAGCGGGTTCAGTAACTCTTGAAAATATTAGAATGTCCCATGGACAAATACTGATAACCTTATCATTTTGTTAGAGAGATCACTAAAGGACCAACTAACTGCGTCTTAAAACCTGTTTACATTTATTGAATGTACTCTGAATAATATTACCCTATGTAATAGTCAAATAAGTTGATTTTTGGTAAATTTCCAACCTGAGCGGTCTCTCATTTTAATCTGAATAAATTAAATTTGACTTTTGAGTTTGAATTATGAAGAGCCAGAGGGCCCTAGCATGAACATATTGTGAGTTGGTGGTGCTCAGAGACCCCATCAGGGGTTGAGTAGGGCAGTTCATTCTCCCTTTATAATTATTACAAGCAAGTAAACTAATGTGTACTATTAATCTGTTTGTTTTGTTGTGCTGTGTAAACCAGTCTATAAAGATGACCTAGTCCAACAAGGTCCTCCTGTCTTCCCTTGATTCCAGTAAGCAGGCTCAGAGATATAAATAAGGTTAATATAAATGTATAATGTATGTATTTTATATTATTGTATTTATGTTTTATTATGTTAACAAAAGATTATTATATTTAATAAAATAGCAGTCATGTACCATTACATAGTGCTTTATAGGGACAACACTTATTGCACGCAGCAGTATGCAGTGAGTGTTGTTGATGACTAGGATGGAGTGGGTGTGCTGAGGTAGAGAAATTTCATTTTGAAGTTGGATCAGAATTAGAAGAAATTAGAAAAACAATGCAGGAATGAACATTTTTCCTGAATTAAGATTTCTTTTTATAATGCCTTGCTACCTGAATAAAACAGGCTCTCTGCTCACCAAATCTTTGTAGGTAATGAGTGTCAATGATTTATCTCGGAGAAGTTGCATTGTTCCTATATTCAGAGACATAAGTGGTTCTTTCAGAATTGGCTGGTGTGGTTTAGATTTTGATCTGTAGCTCTGGTTTTCTTGTGATTCATATTGATTGCTCCAATTTGTATGCTGCTTTGCTCTGTAGGTTCTTGATCCACGTGTTTCTCTCCTTTTTGGTCATGGTTATAGGTTTATGTTTCTAATTTTCAATTTTCTTCTTGGATTTTCAGTGTTTGTACTCAAAGTGGCTTTTTTTTTAAAAAAAAAAAACAGTTCTCACTTTTATTTATTTGCCCTGCTGTCAGACCTGTTTGGCCTTGTCCATGCGATAATGAAAATGAAAGTGTTTTGTAAGTTGTAAAGCATAACTCAAATGTAAGAAATGATTACTATTTTGTTAAAAATAATAAACTCTGAGTCTTCATGCTATAATCAGGGGCAAAGGGGAACACCTGTTGGACAGGTGGGTCATCTTTATGAACTGAGATCCTAGTTTGCAACAGCTCTAGCAACTAATGTCGTGGCCTAGATTCTCTGCGAACATGTATTACTTGTCCATGTCTAAGAGAATAGAGGCATGAGTCTAAAAAGGAGACAGAGGGTAGCCCCAACAGCCTGACTTCCTACTCAATGCCTGACCTCTGACCTGTGCTCACACTTGAATGTAGAGGCCTGAAATACTCTAAATAAATTGATTTAATCCAGGCTAGGATTAAGCTTAAAACTCACCTTTACCTCCTGTGCTCTGTCATGGATCTTGTGATAGGCTATGTAGCAACATTGAGGAATGTCTTTAGTGACTCTTGGTCCACATGCAAATTCACATCAGATTTTAAAAATCCTAAACTGGTTTCAGGGCCAAACTTTCATCTTGCTCAAGTAATTCTACCTCTCCATCAAGAAGTCCTACTGAGTTTATTCCTGAATTTAAACCAGGCACTGTCTGTAATTTTTCTTTTCTAATTGGTATAAGACCAGGCCCAGCATATGGCTGTAGATGTCCTTAATTTGCTTATATCTAGAGTTAGTTCCTAACTTTTGAAAAGTTGCTCTTTTTTTCAACTATGTCATCATTAGTAGAATCCATCCCAAATATGGAGAAAGAGGTCCTTATTGACTCCTCAGTAGATTGGAAATGCAAAAATTTTCTTTGGGGAGAAGAAAGGGATTAAGAACCCCCCCCCCCAAAAAAAAAATGTTGTGTGGTATGCCAAGGGTGTGTTTGGGAGGTGGGACAGCATTTTATAAAAGGAGATAGCTCTATGACTGCACTTTAGAATCAGCAGACACCCTCATGAGGTGGGCTGTATTTGAATCCACTTTTACTTTTTCATTTTCTCATTCATTCATTCATTCATTCAACAAATGCTTTTTGAGCGCTCATTTATTTATAGGTTGATACTATGTGAGATGCTAGGGACATCATTTCTGACAATTGTCTTGGATCTAGCAGTCATCTGTGCTATAGGGGCTTTAGGTGAATCAGATCTGGATTCTCGTCTCTTCTCCCCTGTTTGTTATTTGTGTTACTCTGTAAACTTATGCAATACATTGTTATCTAGATCTTACTGTATGCATCTTGTAAAATCAGATAACAGTTACCAGCTGTAGTGAGGATTCCATAAGTGATGTACATTTGACCCTTGAATAATAACATGGGTTTGAACTGTGTGGGTTAATTCATATGAGGATATTTTTCAATACATAATGTAAATGCATTTTTTCTTTCTTATTATATTCTTAATAACAGACTTACTTTATTGTAAGAATACAGTATGTAATACATATAACACAAAATATATGTTAATCTACTGTTTATGTTGTTGGTAATGCTTCTGGTCAACAGTAGGCTATTAGTAGTTAAGTTTTTGGGGAATTGAAGTTATATATAGATTTTGACTCTGTGGAGAGGTAGGTAACCTTAACCCCCACTTTGTTCAAGTATAAACTGTATATAACACTGAGCACTGGACATATAATAGGTCTCTCACTTATTAACTGATGTTTGCATCCTCCACACTCATACCTTGATCACCATCTCAAACTCACTGACTGCTCTTTGCCTGAGGCAACTTGGCTTTTAAATAGAATTTAATAGTGTTTAAGTCTTTATGTGAATAAACATATGGATGAGATATTTTCAATAATGTATAGATCCAAATTCAGTTCTAGAAATATATAGACACGTTCCCAGTTTAACATTATCTTTTTATCAGCATGATTGAATCTGTGTTTTTTTAACTTGAATAATTAAATTAATTAAAATGGTTATTAAATTAATCAAGACTGAGCATCCATTAAAATGATAAAGAATTATACATAATAACCATAGAGATAAAATGAAATCATAAAATTATTTAATACAAATAAGGGAGAAAGGGAGAAAAAAGGGAACAGGAGCAAATAATTCAATTATGAAACAAATTTCAGGATGGTAGATTTATACCCAACCATATAAAAAATCACATTAAATGTAAATGGTCAAAATGTTCTAATGTTCTAATTAAAAGACAGAGATAGCCAAAACCGGTTTGGCTCAGTGGATAGAGCGTCGGCCTGCGGACTGAAAGGTCCCAGGTTCGATTCCTGTCAAGGGCATGTGCCTTGGTTGCGGGCACATCCCCAGTAGGGGGTGTGCAGGAGGCAGCTGATTGATGTTTCTCCCTCATCGATGTTTCTGGCTCTCTATCCCTCTCCCTGCCTCTCTGTAAAAAAAGTCAATAAAATATATTTTTAAAAAAATAAAAAATAAATAAAAGACAGAGATATGCAGATTGGATATAAAAGCAAGATCCACTATGTGCTTTTTATAAGAAACCTATTTTAAATATCAAGACATAACTATGTTATAAGTAAATTGCTGGAAAAGATATATCAAAATAATACTAATTTAAAGAAAGCTGGAGTGGCCATATCAATAGCAGATAAAGTAGCTTTCAGGGCAAAGAATATTACCAGGGGTAAGGAGGGTCATTTAGTAATGATAAAGGAGTCTTAAAAACATTCATGTACCTAATAACAGTTTCCAAACAGGAAGTAAAATCTGATAGAACTGCAATGAGAAAACACATTAAAATTATAGAGAATTCAAAACCTCCTCTTAATAACAGATAGAACATATATAGAGAAAAATAAAAATATAGAAGATCTAACCAGCACTGTCAACTAACTTGACATAATTGAACTTTATAGAATATTACATCCAACAATGGAAGAATATACAGTACGCTACACCCAATAATCTAGCACCTGACACAACCCTCTAGCCAATTCTGTCAACAGGAATATGCTTCTGTCAACAGTAAATACCATTGTTCTGGGCCACTATAGCCCATGAGAAATCCCACAGAATTCCTGTTAGAGTTGTACGGGCCCCACCCGGCGGCATTGCTGCTGAATATCCTAGTGGTACCTCCAAGGGCAAGGATGAAATCGGTTTGAATCTGGATCAAAGATGTAACCCACACATTGCCATCTTTTGGGGGATAACAGCAGCCTCTAAACTTTGTCCAGACTTATTAAAATCAAGATATTATTGCCCTTAGGGACTTGGCATTAAAACAATGCCAGAGTTAGGCCCATTTAAAGATTTTCTGTCATTTTTAAAAGGATTTCTGGACTTCTTTATATCAGTAAAACAATAGAGATCCCTCCCACAAAAACCTTTCTGAGAGATTTTATTCCCTAAGGTGATGTACAATAAGACATGTCTTCCTGCCCCTTACCTTCCCAAAGGAAGAAAATTTGATACTGTAAGAATTATGATAGAATTGTCTAGTACAATGTGATTAGCTTTAAGTTATAAAATGTAAATAATTCACTTAATAGTGTAACAAATTATAATATTTGATCAAGGAGGAAAAAGATAAACTAGAAGAATATTTGGTATAATGATGACATTTTCATGGTCCCATTTGTGGGTAGCCCTACTGTTACAAAATTCCAGTAAACTGTTCTTCTTGGGAGTCAGATATATAAGTGAAAAATGGGAGGCGAAACATGGCTACAGCCACACTTATTAATTTAAATAATAACTTATTAACTTACATAATAATTAAAAAGTCTATATTTACCCATTTAATTATTTCCAGTTCTTAATTTCTTTGTGTAGATTCAGATTTACATCTGCTATTATTTTCCTTTTGCTTTAAGTACTGCCTTTAACATATCTTGTAATGCAGATTTACTGATAATGAATTCTTTTAGCTTTTGAATGTCTGAAAAATCTTTATTTTGCCTTCCTTTTTCACAAGGTAAAGGATTTTATGTTGGCAATTTCTCCCCATTCAATACATAGAGATGTCATTCCATTGCACCTAGTTTGCATAATTTCCAAATAAAAATCTGCCTCTGTTCTTATCTTTGTTCTTCTGGATGTAATGTGTCTTTTTGTTCTCTAGATACTTTTAAAATTTTCTATTTATCATTGGGTTTTAAGAAATTTGATTATGACGTGCCTTGGTGTAGTTTTCTTCATGTTTCTTGTACTTTGAATTTGTTGAGCTTCTTAGATATGTGGGTTTATAATTTTCATCAAATTTGGAAAATTTTCAGTCAATATTTTTTCAACTATTATTTTATAACCTTCTCCCTTTCAGAGACTAAAATAACATAAATATTAGACTCTGCCTAGTTGCATCAACAGCTCACAGATTGTTTTCTTTTCGTTTTGAGAATTTTCTATTGCTGTGTCTTCAAATTTACCAACTTACTCTTTTGCAACGTCTAATCTATCCTTAATCTAATCTAGTATATGTTTCATCTCAGATATTGTGATTTTTATCTTTAGAAGTTAGATTTGGGCCTTTACAAAATATCCTTCATGTCTCAACGTTAAAGTATTTCTTTATGTTTTTGAAAATAAGGAATACAGTTTCAATCATTCTTTTAATGTTCTTGTCTACTAATTCTATTATCTATATTAATTCTGAGTCCATTTCAATGTATTGTTTTTTTTCTAATAATTATGATCATATATTTCTTCTGCTTGGCATTCTGGTCTTTTTAAATTGTAGGCCAGATATTGAGAATTTTATCTTGTTAGGTATTACATTAGTTTAGAATTCCTATAAATATTTTTGAGCCTTTTTTCTGGGATGTTATTAAGTTACTTGGAAATAGTTTGAGCCTTTCATGTCTTGTTTCTATGCTTTGTTAGTCAGGATCAGAGTAGTATAGTCTAGGGTTAATTTTCCACATAACTGAGGGAAATCCTTCATTGTATAATTATGAGGTTTTGCACCCTGGCTGGAAGAATAGGTGCTCTTTCTTTTTTATCTCTAATTCTTTCAAATAATATTTTCCCTGATCTTGAATAGTTTCCTCACACATTTGAGTTGATCGGTACTCAACTAAACCCTAGAGGGGGACCTTCTTTAGGTCCCCAGAGTTGTTTTCCTCTCTCTTTCCATCTCTCTGCTCCCTACTACTCTATCCTGAAAACTCAAACTGTCTCCAGGACTCCCAGCTCCATGTCTTCAACTAGGCTCCATGTCGCCCCCTCCCCCTCCTTGCATCATGACCTGGAAACCCTCTCCAGGCAGTAAGTTAGGCAATTGCAAGGGATCAGCTCCTTTGCTTCCCATCTCTCAGGAATCCTTAACCTTCATTTCTGAAATCCAATGTTTTGAAAACAAGATTTTATATATGTTATCTGCTTTTGTTGTTGTTTCAGGCAGGAGGCTAAGTCCAATCTCTTTTTACACAATCTTGGCTGAAAGCAAAGCCTATAGTATTCTTTATAATTAAAAAATCTTGTGACTTTTCTTATTTTTATTTTATTTTTTAAAAATAGGGGTGAAGAGCTTATGGAGATAAACTAGAAAATGTTCATTTGGACAAAATGCTGGAGAAATTATTTTTCTCATTCTTTTTCACTATTAAGATTCTTTGCTTTGCCACCAGAGTGATCTTTCCGAAGTGAATCTCTCATTTATGCCTAAATCCATCATGGTTTCTGAGTGATTACTGAATAATATCCAAACTCCTTAGAAAACATGTAAGGCTCCTATATACCTGTGAATCCTCATTTTTAATACCACTCACCTCTCCCATCATACTCTGGACTCTTACTAAGCTGTGTCGCTTGCCACAGTTAGTAGTGTGTGGGTTCTGGAGTCAGAGGAGCAGCTCAAATCCTATTTAATGGCTGCCGGATTGGGGGAAATTAACTTCTGTAATATAGTATCTGAAAATAAGAGTAATACTACTACATGCCTGCCAGAGTTGTTGTGAACATTAAATGAACTAATATCTGTGAAGTGCTCACCACAGCGTCTGGCACAGAGTAAGTGCTCAATTAACATAATTTATTACTGTGATGGTTCCTTCAATGCATCATGTCCTGCTTCTCTGCCTTGTGGGCTTTTGCACATGATTCTCCTATTGCCTGGAAGTTCTTTTTTCTGCTCTACATACTTTTCCTTCCTTCTGTTTCTCTTTTCAGACACTTCTCAAGGTTTACCTCACATGGGAGGCTTTCCCTGACTTCCTGGTCTTAGTAGGATGCTCTTCATGTTCCATGGTGCCCCATTAATGTTGTTTTGAAATTATTTTCCCTCTTTCATCTCCACATAGGGAGAGGGAGACTGTGGCTCATGGTTTGTGATCAATTCGTGTGAGATGAATGAATGAAAAAATGTTGGCTCTTAATATCTGTTGAATAGAATGATGAAAAGGACATTTAAAAACTCTGACATAAATTGTTATTGTTTGAATGAGCAGCAGTAGCAGCCCAAAATCCCTAGATGAAAGGACACCAGGAGAACAGGAGTAGCGTGTTCAGGGACATAACATGGCCAGTCTTTTGAACCTCTTGGTAAAACTCCCCCAAGAAGCTGCAATTCACTGAGTAGTAATGCCACTTGGCAAAAAAAGAGCAACGGCTGGGGATGAGAAGGAAAGAATTGCAAGAAAATGAAAATCATGAGCCAAACCATGTGAGAACAGCCTCCTACCCCATGGCCCAGGCACCTAGCATTGATGGTATTATCTCCTCACAGCTGGAATTTTAGTAAGTGCCTGCCAATATTGATATTACCCCACGTAATGGAATCGAGGTGGATTGGTGAACAATCACTTTAAAAGTTAATTGTTCAAAACCGTGGGTTAGAGCTCTTAAGCTAATGCCTGTTGGTTTGATGGCAATTTTGGTGCTTGTTCTTTTTAAAATTGTTTTTATTTATGGTCTCATTCTCTTGATTTTGATGTCAGAAAGTAGAGCTCTTTTTAATTTTGTTTTCTAAAGAAGGCTAAAGGACGTCCTGCTTGGCTTTTATGAGTGGTTTTCTTTCCTCCCCTTCACTTCCTTTTATACTGCCTTTCTCTCTTCCTTGTGTGCTAGCCCCTTAGCAGGGCCTGCCTCTTGTCCTACAATCTTGCCTACAGTCTTGCACAGACATTTGGAAATCTTGGTAAACCCAATCCCTACTAGCTTCAGCCTTCCTGAAGTCCCTGCGGGCTGTGTTGAAGGAGATCCCTCAGGACTGAGTCATTGGGGACATACTCAGAGCTCTGATCCAGTTCCACTGAGGGTTTTGGAAAGAATCCAAGATGGGAGACCTCTGTGTTTAATGGCAGACCTTTCTATCCCATAGATTGGAAGCTGTCACAGTGATGACCAGTCTTGGGGAGAGCCTCACACCAAAACCGATGTCTGAGTGAAAAGAGGGGATTTTAAGAATTCTTAATTGGAACGGTTCCTGACAAGGTATCTGTCCTTTCTCAATCAAAGCCTGGAATGAATTTGGGCCTATCAGTATATTTCCATTTATTGATAAGCCAGTCACAGACTAGCCCCTGGGCATGTTTTCAAACTTAATGAAGAAAAGACAGTTTCTGCCACAAGAGCTCTTCATCTGACTGACAGCATCAGTCAAAAGCTACTCTGGGCTCCTGGCTGCTCTCACTAAAGAAGCTTTTCTCCTAACAACTGGAGAGTCTGGGGAGAGAGGACAGTGGTCCACAGGAGGGGGGGGGGGCAGAGGAAGACTCTAGTTCATCTTGACTATTCCTCCTTTGCCTCACGTGGGCCTTTGTAAGGCATGGAGGAGAGCAGAAGGGTGAAGTGTGGTGGCATCTGGAAAGTCATGGAAAGCAGAGACAGTAGGGAGGCTTTCCCTGCGGGGAATGGTGCTCTAGTAGCTGCTTTGAACTTGGTGATCTTTTTTAGTCCCTGTGGTGGAGAGCCAGCATCTGAGAATTTCTTTCCAGAACTTTACTCTCCTTTTTGTTTAGGACACAGAAAATAGAATTTCTATTCTATTCAGAGATCTGAGTCCTGTTTTGGAGATTGCATATTTCAGTGATTTTTCAAATCTTTCTTTTTCTGGGATACACTTTTTTTTTCTTCTCATTAAAGGTAAGCTACTGCCTTTGCAAGAACCCAACAGGTAAACACACCAAAAAGAGAAATAAGGATTTGGTAATTTGGGATGGAACAAAGTGGAGGGAGGTGCATATTGGGGTGTAAACTCAACTGGCCATGTATATGCTATAGAAAGTTTGGTTCTCAGAAGCTTAAAGCCATTAATCTAGTTCATGGCCATGAAATTTGTTGAAGGGCAAACTATCACTCTTGGTGGAGCTGGTCTTCAGATTCCCCCCCTCCCCAAGCCAGGCATGCTGATGTGCATCAGTGATACAGGGGAGGAGGAAAGTGGGGAGGAGAGAGGCAGTGCATGGATTTATGGATCTTCTGGCTAACCTTGAGAAGGTGCGGTCTTATAGGTCTCTAGAACATCCTTCTATGCCTTTGTTTTTTCTCCAGCAACAGTGGTGCTTTCTCTCTAAAAGAAGTCATGTTATCTGTGACAGAATAATTTTATACTTCTGCTTGCTAGGAGAAATGATTTGCTCACCTTGACCAGAAAACTTCAAATTATCCTTGTTACCTCCACCTTCCTTATCTCCCTTAATCAGCCCCTCACCTAGATCTGTTGAATTACTTCCAAAATAATCTGAGTCAGTCTACTTGGCTCCATCGTCATCCAAATACCTTGTTCCAAACCACCATAACCTTGCTGGAGCTGGCTATAGACTCCTGACTGGCTGTCTTCTTTCATTCTGGGCTCATTTGAATTTACAAACCAGAATGATGCTTTTGAGCCACAGTTCTGATTATGCCACTTCCTCTTCCAGTTGAAAATGCATCAGTGGCTTCCTATTGGTTTTAGGGTGAAGACCTCAATCTTTAATATACTCCATGTACTGAATAGTCAGCGTTCTACATGTGTCTCCAGCCTTGTCTCATATCTCTTCCTCCTCTCTCTCTACCCTCAGCTACACCAACATTCTGGCCATGCTCTCTCCTGCCACAGGGATTTGCATATGTGGTTTTCTTTACCTGGAATTCTCTCTCTACCACCATTTACCTAGATAACCCCTCCTCAATCTCAACTCTCCATTCACTCATTAGGGAATCCTCTCCTTCTCTCTGACTCAGTTACAGTTCCTTTTTATAAGCTCTCATTGAAAGATGTATTCTCCTTTCACATTTCATTGTGTGGTTGTGTGCTCAGGTCTAACTGCTCTGTAGGACTGCCAGCTCCCGCGGTTGAGGGCCATGTTTGTTTTAGCTCTGACATGGTGCCCTTCAGAGTACGGGCTCAATAAGTATCTTGTGAATGAATAAGTGAATGAATGAATGAACTGACTTTTGGAATAGGAGGGCTTTGCTGAATCATCCCTTTTGAGTGGTGGGTAAGGGAAGTTTTTGCTTCTGGTACAAGGGAATTTTAAATCCCTGTTTGACTCCACCCTCTTTTCATTCAAATTGTGAAAAGCATCCAGAGCATGCCTCTGGGTCCTTGACACCCTCACCTACCTCAAGAAGTAATGAGATGGAGTAACTTCCCTTGTACCACTGGGAACTGGCCTTTCCTTTGAATTTCTCTGAGGACATCCCTTCTCTGAGCAGTTTCTTCTTTGTCTTTTCTCCATCCTTTTTCTGCCAAATGAGGAGTTGGCAGGAAGAACTCTCAACTTCACCACATAGTCAAGAGGGAAAGCATTACCATCACTTTGAGGGAGTTGGGAACATGGGAATGGCATAAATAAGCCACAGGTTGTGTCTTCAAATAACTTTGGCATAACTTTGCCCATTAATCCTTTTTTCCCCAGTTTCTTGACCTTCCTCACACTTGCTTGACCTTTGCTCTTGGCCACTCTGCAAATAGCATAGCATTCATAATAGTCCAAAAGTTGTTTGAGTCCAGGATTGAAGGGGACAGAACATCCTTTTTCCCTTCCACTCTCTGAGTCCCATCCACTTTGTCTGAGAAGGGCTGACTGCCTGAGAAACGACATGCAGTGCATTGAAAAGATCAATGGCTGTGGAGATTGGTAGTTCTGGGCTCTGACACTTGCTAGGTAAGTTCCTTAGGCTCTCTGAGCCTCAATTTACTCATCTGTAAAGTGTAGTTAAAACACCACAATGTTGTTTGTAAGTTTAACTTAGGCAATATATACAAGCTTTCTGGAACAATGACTGGTTAAGATGCTTAATGAAAATGAATTTTCTGTCTGGAGTCTGTCCCTCAGTGTCTCCTCCTAGGGTTGCAGATCTATCAACTGTCTTGATTGAGGTGAACAATAGGTTCCTGTTTCTTTCTCTTTTTTAATTCTCACCTGAAGATACGTTTTTATTGATTTTAGAGAGAGTAAGGGAAAGAGAGAAGCATCAATGTGAGAGAGAAACATTTATTGATTGCCTCCTGTACGTGCCCTGACCAGGGATCAAACGCACAAACTTTTAGTGTGTGGGATGATGCTCCAACCAACTGAGCCACCTGGCCAGGGCTACGCTCTTGATACTTTAGCACTGATTTTTCGCTGACCCAGTCTGTAGTTGGCACACACGGATTTTTGCTCCTTGGAGCTCTGCTTAGCCGATCCCAAAGCTGTCCCCCACAGGCATTCCCAGGGTCTCCAGCCAGGCTTCAGCCAGGGCTAGTCCCTTCTACTAATACTGAAATTATGTCTGAAGTTTATGCCTGGGGCTGCCACCACTGCTGTTTTTTCTGGGGTCCCCACTGGAATGCCTCTCAAAGCCTGTTGCCACGTTTTGAAGAGGAATTTACTTAAGCTGGAACCCTCAACATCACTTCCACTGTCTTGGAGTTCTTGATGCTTGGCAAACGTAGATGCCACTGCCCATGTCCTTATCCCCCTTGCAGCCAGAATCCTCACTTAAGGTGGAGTTTCAGCGTGGAAGCAGGAGGAAGCTATGTCTTATAGCGTTTCTTTTCTGTAACTTCCTTGGGCTTTCCAGCTCTGCAGTCCCCAACTGCATGGTCCTATGGTAGAACTCAGTTGCTTTTCCCACATCTGGGTCCCAGGTCAGGGTCTTGGCAGAGCAAGCTAGATGGGTCTGTCATATGAACTGTGCTCACCTCCCCAAGGTCTGTCATGGGACATATGCCTACTGACCACTTACCTGGATCCTACCCCACCACACACTTTATCCTGTGCTGTTTTGGTCAACAGTTGATCTATAACTTTTTACTCTTTATCAGCTGCCACACCTATGACGGGTGATTTTTACATATTCAAAACACTCCCAAACACATGTCCAAATTTTGAACACTGCCCCAAGAATTTTGTGGGGGAGGTATAGCCTTGCAATAATTTATAATTGTCACAGTGCTCCATGGTGTATCAGTAGCTCTTTTCTCCTATGGCCAGTGACACAGATCAGACAGTCTACAGATTTGGCAATTCCCAAACACTGGCTATTATTCCTTGCTTGCTTTCTCACTCAAATTTAAATGCATTGAGTGAGGAAGTCAACTAAAATTTGTTTAGATATATTTTTAAAACTTTTTAATCTTAGGACTTTATTATTAGTAGTAAATTACTGTGATCTCCCACAGATGGTTAAGACACACTGGCAAGGAATGACCTTAAAGTAAGGAGCCCACTGAAGGGTGGGTCTTTCAAGGGTCATCTCCACTGGCTACCTAGATTCTCACAGTCTCTGGGGACAGTTGGGGCCTAGTAGTTAAGAGTGACCATGGGTCTTATTTAAGGTAGGCAGGGCATTCTTATTGAGTCATGCTCCAGTAAAAGGGACCCACTGGGCCACTTAGTGAAATTGAACCTTTATCTCCAGGGTTGGCAGTGGGAGGGCAATATGGCATGATCGGAAAGAGCTCCTTAGAAGCCACATTTCCCATTGCAGATTTAACTCATCATTGCTGCTCCTACCTGGAGGACATTAGTAGACCAGTTAAGATTCAACTTCATCAAACTCAGTACAACTCTTTTATATGTCCTCTTTCAACACACATTTCATATCACCCAACAGGGCCCTCTTGCTTCAGGCTTTGAGACCCGATCCCTTGTGAGCTACTACAGGCACTACTACATTCACTCTCATGGTGGTGATGATGGTAGATGGTACACTTCTCTTCTAGCTTTCATCCCAGGGTGCAAAAAGAAGACCAAATGCCTCCTTTGTGGCTTCTTAGAGACTCTCTTCCCAGGCCCCAGCCTGTCACAGAGCATAGCAGGACCAAACCTGTGGGTATGCTGAGGGAAAACATCGCGTTGGCTTTGCGGGGCTGACAGGACACTGACAGGGTGGTAGGATGTGGGATTCTCTGTGATTCTGCTTTCTAGGTATCTTCTCTGGCTTTACACCCACTCACTCCTCCACCCCCACCTCCCTACACCCTGCACTCTGACCAAGGAAATCCCCAGGCTCTTAGAATTTATGGAGATGATGACTCTGTGTCCTGTGAATCTTCTACAAGGCTTGGAGCTTTGATGTCCGGCAGCTTTGTTTGTGGTTGTGTGGTTGTGGGATGGCGGGGAGAAGTGCCACTTTAACCTCTCCAGCCCATTATTCCTGCCCTGCTGATTCCTGCCCTGAGCAGCAGCGAAAATTCCAGCTTTGAGGATGGGCCCTGGTCACATCCGAATCTGAATCCCGCAAACAGGTGCTTCTGGCCATCAAAGTCTTGAAGCAGTTAAACTTGCTTTCACCTTTGCTGCAGCTCCCTTAAAAGAAAATAGAGAGATCTTCCAAAGGTGGCCGGGGTGGCAGGCCAGAAACGTAAAGTGTGTGCAATCACTCAGATACAAGTGGCACCAGTAAAAATTGCCTTCATATATCAGCTTATGGTTTACACACTCTGGCAGAAAGGACACTAAAAGGTCAGCGGAAAAAAATTTATATGTCAGGCCTGGAGCTGCGACTCCAGAGGTGGTGAGAAGACACAATCTGGGAAGGGTTCTAGAGGGACCAGCCGAGGGCTTGATGTGGCAGGCTTCTTTTTTTTTTTTCATTCTTTGTTTTGTTTTATTTTTAAGGAAGTTGCTTGCCAACGTCAGCAGAGAAGCTAAGGTATAGACTCAGAGTAACCTCTCGCTCCGACCCCTGGGTGACAAGACGGATAGTCCCATTCATCTGTGGGTGAGCAGCAGAGGCTCCCTGCATTTTTTTCCCCCTTTTTGCTTGGATTCAGGATATATTTGTTTGCAGGGAGGGATGTCACGCTGGTGAATGCACTGCTCAGTCATGTGCAGGGGGTGAAATCAAAGGAGGGGAGAAGAGACTGGAGGGAAAGGGGTGAGAGGGGGCGGCGAAAGGGCAAGCTGTGCTCTGTGGCTTTGAGTGATGCCAGCTTGGATCTAGAAACAAATCTTCAACCAAATGCTAATGGAGAGGGTGCCTTCCCAACAGAAGGATCAGCAACTATGCTGAAATTACTGATGCACCCTTTTAGTAGCAATTGCCTTGTGAAAAGGTCTGGGGGAGGATTATTTACACCCCCCACCCCCTTCCATCCTGCCTCCCATGAGAGAAGGTACTAGAACATTATAGGTCTCTGGAGTTTTGCTTAAGACTGACCCACCCTCCTTACTTTATTAACCATGTAACATTTTAAGGCTGTTTTTCCTCTCTGTCTCCTCCAGCAAGTCTCTATTGATCACTGTTTACAGTTATAATCCCTTTCAAATTTATCATCCATGACTAACACCACGTGTATTGATTAGTGTTGACGGATGTCCCTCTACAGTATAGAACCACCATGATCCCGGCCAGTGAAATACAAGAGAGATGGAGAAATATACATTTCCCCTTCTCAATTTTTCTTTTGGTAGTTTTCTGCTCCCCCTTTTGTTCATAGCTTAGATGAGGCTTTTCCTGCCTGTGCTGGAGAATTGCTTTTTATATTTTAAATATAATTTCTTTATTCTCACTGAAGCCTTTTAGGAGGAAAAGAAAGTAGCTGTATCGCTCCGGGGTGGTAACTAGGGGGGCGGGTGCTGACAGCTCCTGAAAAGATCAGATTTATGAGGGACATCCACATGTCTTAACCGAAAGCCTTAAGTACCAAAGATGTAAAGGCTAGTTTTTTTAGGGACAAATTAGGTGTCACTTGTGACGAAGGACAAGGTGTCCGAAAGCAGGACTATAAATGAAGTCATTTGTCAATAGTGCAATTTTTTGGACTCTTTTTGCTTACTCTTTGTAGTGTCTTCTTTGCCTGTTGTGGGCTAAAGGTGAGCGATGGCCTGGTTGTGAAGCTGTGTACTGATCTGTTTTGCCGAGCCATGTGTCTAGGGCTTCCTGCCTTGGAGCGTCCTGCACATGCATGTAAGGTACCTACTCCACCCGTTCACCTTACCTGTGACCTGTCTGCTCATGGGTGACCACTGTGCGAGCCCTGAACTCAGCTGCCTCCTCTAATGGAAGTAATATTTTCTTTATCCACCGAACAAGGAGGCCGGGAGAAGAGGGTAACAGCTGTGAGAGGCTTCAAAATTAGGAAGGACAACACAAACCAAGATGGTAAAATTATCACTCTGGAAGCTTTCTCCTTGTTCTCTCTGCCTCTCATATTCCTGGAAGGTTTTATTACTCTGCAAGGATTTTCTCCTATTCCAGGAAACTTTACCAAAGGACCCAAGGACTAGACTTGAGAAAAGAACAAAGGAGTATAGAACTCAAAGGGAATTTAGAGATCTCAGAGCTTAACCCTTCAGTTGGATTGTGAGGAAACTGATGAAGCTTAAACTTTGGAATATCTTGTTTGATGTCCCACAATGAGGAATAGATAAGCCCAGAAAGATACTTATTCTTAGGGAAGTATCTTTTTTCTCTTCTCTCCCCTTCTTAGCTCCTCTTCATCTCTCTCTCTTCCTCCCCTTCCTTTTCCTCCTTGTTCATTCCCTCCCTCTTTTTCTCCCTCCTTCTCTCTCCATTTCCCTCTCTCTATTTCTTTGTCTCTTCCTTCCTTCAATACCCTCAGCAATATTCTAGGCAGAGACACAAGATCCTTTTGGTCTTTAAAAAAATTATTGATTGTTTTTTTGAGAGAGAGAGAGAGAGAGAGAGAGAGAGAGAGAGAGAGAGAGAGATTGATGTGAGAGTGAAACATGGATCAGCTGCCTCCTGCATGCCCCCTATCGGGGATTGATCCCAGGTCATGTGCCCTGACTGGGAATCGAACTGGCAACCTTTGGTGTATGGAGATGATGTCCAATTTACTGAGCCACACCCTTTTTCTCTTAAAGCTCACTTACTCTCACTTTGGAAGACAGGACCATTTTCTAAGAAACTCAAAGATTTTTTTTTTAGTACAGAAAATTAACATTTAAAAAAATAATGATTTTTTTTTTCAAAGGAGAAAAAGGTAGGAACATTCATCTCCTAGGGGAAGGCATGTCTACCTGTGGAGTATCCCATTCTGTCATGCTATAGTGCTTTTGAATGGCTATTTAGTTGGCTCATATGTAAATGATATTTTGTCCTCCCTCATTGCCTCAGTCCCCACTTTTGACAATAAATTGATGAGGTTTTTTGGTTTGTTTTTTTGCTTCTTAACATATCTATTTTCCAAGTTTTCATGGTCTGTTTGTAATAATGTTTTTGGTTCTTTGCACTACTTTAAATTAAGTTTTTCATATGGGACTTATTATACCTGAATGCTGCTCAGTTATTTGATGACATAGTTGTAAATCCTCAATAAAAAGAACTTTAATAATCAGTTGGCATTTATTTAATATGCCACCCATCTTATTAAGTCTAGCTCCTTTGATTTAATAGGATAGTTTATTGTATTTTTGTATCAGAATAGTGATGCTATAGTTATGCTTGAGAAGGCACTTTCATTATAAACTCCTGTTTTTAGGCACTTACAATTTTCTCAATTCGCACATTTACTTCAATGCAGAATCATTGTCTGTTCTCTGCTCCCTCCCTCTCCCATTTGTACCATTTTTTTCTTTAAAGTTTAATAAGGAAATATATCTCAAACTTTAGAGAGAGAAGCTGTGTTATTGGCTGAGAAGAGCTGAGCAAAGCTGCCAGGCCCTTGAAATCCAGATTCCTGTTTGGTGCCTTGAGTCAACTTGATGCCAATGTTGGTGAAGGAGGCTGCTGGCCCCAGGATTATGTTTCCATTACATGGGGAATGTTCTCCCATGTGCTTTCAAGTGCATTTTTTTTTCTCCTGGGAGCTTTGAACATTCTCCATATTTTGCTAGTGGTGGGAAACTGAGAAGTTGAGCTGTGTAGGAAACAGACCAGAATAGATTAGAATGGAGACAGACCTCCCAACTCCTCACCTGATGCTCATGATAGAATGTGAGCTGTGCTCCATTGTGTGGGTGCTTCACCCAGGTTGATTCCCCTTGCTCACCCTTTGCCTGGTTAACATGAACTCATCCTTCAGATATCAGCACAAGCATCACTTACTCAGAAATGTCCCTTGTAACCGTGTAGACTGAGTATGGTTCTTTTGTTATGTATCTTATAGAATGGGCTTCTTTGCTTCAGAACACATCTCATTTCCATTTATTGTGGGCAGTGGTGCTCTAGGGTGGGTTCATACTGCCTTTTTTTTTTTTAGCAAGAAAAATAATAAAATTTAATACAGATGTGTATAGGAACCCTGCTTACATGAAAGTCAGAGACCCCACATGCACAAGAGGTTCAGAGATAGAAAGGGGGATTGGTATATGAGACATCATGAGCTAGGCATGAGGCAAGGTGCCTTAGGGGCTTCAAAGGGTCATTGCAGAATGATGAGAAGAGCAGACATTCAGTAAACAGAAGTTTGTCCTGCCCCATAGATAGGTCAAAAGAGGTTTTGTCTGATAATCTCCCATTACAGGCAAGGCCCCTAACACAATTTCATTGAGGTTACCAGGAAAGGGCAGACGTTTCTCTCGAGCCAGTCTTAATGAGAGCTGATTATGTGCATCTCTTCTCTACTCCATGTTCAGTGACAGCATCTTGATAGCCTGGAATCAGTCATGATAGGAATTTTTACACTAAAGAAATGGGCCAATGCTATAAATCAGAACTCACTCCCCACTACCCCTGAGAGCTGGGTTTTAAACATTCACCATTTATACCACTTATGTGATGATTTGTAAAACAATTATCTCCACTAAATCATCTATGAGAACAGGGACTTTGTCTATTTTGATCTGTGTTGTATTCCTCTCATAGTGTCTGGCATGTAGAAAGAACTGAGATTATAAAAAAGGTTTGGTAATAGATGATCTTGTTTAAGCAAGTCTGGGCCATTAAAAGGATCTTAACCACACAAGATCAAGGTTTTCCATGGTTTACCTGTAAGAGTAATTTATCCTGTACCAGGATCTAGCTTCCTAAGGAAAGGGCAATTCCTAGAGATTCAGTTGGTCCCATTGGTAAAATGTTCCATCAGGAAGCCCTGGAAACAGTTTAGCCAGGTGCAGCAAAGACACTTTTGTTTTCACTGGATGATGCTCTCTGCCTCTTTTGAATTGATTTCTTTAAAAAATGGTCATGTGTTCTGCTAGATAGCTGCTTCCATGGGTTTTATGTTCCTGATTCTTAGTGAGACCTTTGCTTCCACCTCCTCACTATTTTTCTATCTAGGCAGTCCCTTCAGGAGCTTCTGTTATCCAGTGAAATGGGGTGTGAAAATGAAGTTAGAGAGATTTGGGTTCAAATTTGGGCTGTACCTTGAAAACTAATTCCATTCTTAGAGGCTCAGTGTCATCATGCTTAAAGTATGATAAAGTATAAAGTTGTTATATTACATGAGATTAAACTATATGTGAAATTGCTGACAAAAGTAAAGATTATTGTTAATTTTTAAACTTTTTCATCTTTTCTCTTAGACTTGCATTTTGACTTTGTTGTTATAGTTGAAGGATGGGTGACAGAGGGATTAAAAAAATATAAGGATGGCATAAATTTCTGGGGTAGGGTGAAGAAACTTAATAAATGTTATCATCATCTAAAAACATTTCCTGTCAAGAGTTTTCCTTTTTGTAATGGAGGACTGAGTAATTTTGACAACCATCCTACTGAGAACATCTAGAAAAGCTGGGAAAAAAATGTTAAAAACTAGCAGGGCCTCCATCTAGGGAGTAATGAAACCTAGATAGGTGAGTCTGGTGTTTGGACTAACATTCCCCAGGGGCAACTATTGGAATCTTGGAAGAGGTTACCTGGAGACTGAGAAGCTGGGCACAATTCTTGACAGTCTCACAAAGCTGGGGGACATATTGGAGTTCAGAGACTGCAAAGGAATGAGAACTCTGGAAAAACACTAGCCTTTCAGTTGGAGTATGGTTAAACTGATTTTATACTTATTTCCAGGGACTGAAGCCCAGCTTCAAATTCTCTCAGTCTCCTACTGGAATAAGGTCACCTGGACTGCTAGTGCTTTAGCCATCTTTCAAAAGGAAATATAAGTCCTCTCTGGAGGACAATTTTATACTTTAAATCCTGAAATTGCTATAATAATTTTCTATATACAATATTATGTACTCGAGAAAAAAATAACTAAGCATACAAATAATGTGATAAAAAGTTAAGAGAAACAGTATATAATATAAACAGACCAGAGGGGATCCAGGTAATGAGTTATCAACATGAATTTTCAAATAATCATGATGTGTTGATATGCTCAAAGAAAGATTGAGAATTTGGGGTATAAACTAAACATTCAAATAAATACATATCCTAGAATTTAAAATACAGTGGAAATAAAGAACTCAATGAATTAATACTGACAGATGGATAGACACAGTCAAAGATAGAATAAGTAAAATGTAATATGTCAAAAGAAAATATTCAAAATGAAGCTTTGGGGGTGAAAGAAGGAAATGGGGGAAAAAGAGAAAAAACAACAGTAAGGGATAGAGAGAAAAGGTATAATGTGTAATTGGAAGCCCAACAGAATAGGAGAGAGAGGACTGGGTAAAAGCAATTTCTAAGAGATAATGGCTGAGAGTTTCCCAAAACTGATCAAAGATATCACATATTAAAAAAGCACTCTAGCCCAAAATAGAATAAACACTGTAAAATTGCATGCAATATTAAACTGCTGAAAACACAAGACAGTGAGAAAATCTTAAAGAGTAGTCAGAGAGAAAAGAGCAACGAGATTAACTATGGACTTTTAAACAATGTTAGTGGATACCCGTAATTAATGAATGGTATATTAAAAGCACTGAATGAAGGTCGCAACTTAGAATTCTATACTCAGTGAGAGTATCCTTTAAAATATTAAGGCAAAAAGGAAATCTATACTAATAAAAGGGTAATATGCTAATTAGACCATGTCAACGGGACATCTTCTGTACGTCCAACTTCCTTCTGGACAAAGCCATGGTGGCGGGGGCCGAGGCAGAGGCAGTTAGGGGTGACCAGGCCAGCAGGGGGGCAGTTAGGGGGTGATCAGGCCAGCAAGCAGAGGTGGTTAGGGGCAATCAGGCATGCAGGCAGGTGAACGGTTAGGAGCCAGCAGTCCCAGATTGTGAGAGGGATGTCCGACTGCCGGTTTAACATCCCTGTGGGATGGGGCCTAACTGGCAGTCGGACATCCCACGAGGGGTCTCGGATTGAAGAAAGTGCAGGCCGGGCTGAGGGACACCCCCCCTCCATGCACAAATTTCGTGCACTGGGCTTCTAGTGTTTTATAAGCAAAAACTGAAAGGATGTGTCACTGGCAGATCTATACTAAAGGAAAATATAAAAGATATTCTCTAGTGATTCCTGATTGAAGGTAGGAAAAGTGGTAAGAGAAATGTGTGGATACGTATAAATAAATATTAATTACAAAATAATGTCATGTGGGAAGAATAAATATATAGAACTAAACTGCACTATATCAATGGCATATAAGTTGGAGGAGAACTAATGGAGTTAAAGTATTTGGGGCACTTGAATTGCCAAGGAACAAGTGAAAGTCTGAATTTACATTTGACTTTGATGGGTCAAGAATGTGTATTTTTATCCCTAGGTAGAGTCTAAATAAAATACATATACTTACACTAAAGGAACTCATAACATCTTAGAAGGAGTACAGAATAAATAAGTATATTCAATCAATCCAAAAGAAATCAAGAATGATAGAAAAAGAACATACGAAAACAATAGTTATAGGAAGGGTTAAGTAAGAAGATGACAAATCTAAACTCAAAAAGATCAGTAATTTTACTAAATGTATGCAGACCAAATGTATCAATTTAAAAAAAGTAAGTTGTCAGACTAAATTAAAAACAAATCCAACTATATTTTTATAGAGATATAACATAATATATGTATACTGAAAGGTTGAAAGTTCAGTCTTTTAGTTGGATAAGAAAACATCTACTGAAAGAAAGCTGATATAGCTATATTAATATGAAAGGAAACATTTAAGACAGAAAATATTACTAGAGATAAAAATAGAATTATCATAATGACAAAATAGCCAATTCACTGAAGATGTAATGAGTCCACCTGGTGAGAGCCCCAAAATCTATAAAACAATTCTAAAATGTATAAAACAGTGCAAAGGAGATCCAAAGGAGAAATAGAGGAATTCATAATCACAGTAGGAAAATTTAACGTATCTCTCTCAGTAATTGACAGAACATAAAGACAAAAAGTTAATAAAGGTATAGAACTCCTGCACAACGTTATTTGCCAAATTGACTTAATTGACACGTAGAGAACACTGCAACCAAAATTTATTTTTTACTATTGTAAAATATACACAATATAAAATTTACCATTTTAATCATTTTTACATGTATGGATTAGTAACATTACATTCATTCACATTGTTGTGCAACCATCACACCATCCATCTCCAACACTTATTTTTAAAATCACAGAGAACACATACCAAAGTTGATGGTATACTTCGTTGAGTCAGTGCGAACAGGGAGAGCTTCTGAATCTGGGGACGTAAATAGTTCTTCTCACTCCCAATGGTTTATTAAACCGGAAGGACTGACCTCTGCACCCTTTTATGCCCTTAGAAGTCCTTGACTGTCTTCACTTCCTTTCCTTATTCTTACTTCCCATTCTTATGTCTATTATTCTCCTTTCCTTCTCAACCCTCCTCCCTCCCTCCATCTCTGGTTCTCTCCCTTCGTTCCTTCTTCTCTTTCTCCTTGCCTCACACTCTGTTCTTTCCCTTAGACCCCAAACATTTGTTGAGAGTTCTTACTGTTGTGCAGACCAGGGATCAGCAAACTATTTTTCTGTGGAAGGTCAGGGAGTCAGTATTTTAGGCTTTGGGAGCCCTATAGTTTCTGTTACAACTACTCAACTCTGAGTTGTACTGGGAAAGCAGCCATAGACAATACCTAAACAAATGGGCATGTCTGTGTTCCAATAACATTAATGGGTGCCAAAATTTGAATTTCATGTCAATTGCACAGGTCACAAAATATTCTTCTTCTTTTGATTCTTTTCAACCATTTAAAACCATGAACAACATTCTTAGGTTGTGGGACTTACAATCAGGCCCCTGGGCTGTAAGTTACTGACCCCAGGTGGGTGTGGAATCCTAGAGAAAATAGTGTCTAAAGGCCAGTCCTGCCTTCTGCACCTCTGCTTCTATGGCTCAAGTTTGTGACTCCCTTAAGTACATGACTGTTACATGGCAGGTTAGAAGTCACGGCAGGAGTAATGATGAGAAAGGGGAGATTGCCCCTGTAGGAGATGGCATTTTTTACTGCCCCTTGCAAGGTGGGTGGGTTTCAGATATCTGTGATTAGTCCACCCTGATGAGTGACTCCCAATTTTCATTTTATTTCCTAACTTAAAACCTCAGTCACAGGATCTCTCTTTTTTTCTTTTGAATTTATTGGGGGTGACATTGGTTCACAAAATCATATAGGTTTCAAGTGTACAACTCAATAAAACATCATCTGTACATTGCATTATGCACCCATCACCCCAAGCAAAGTCTTTTTCCATCTCTCCCCTCCCTCCCCCTTTTCCATCTCTACCTACCCTCCAACCTCCTTTCTCTCTGGCTATCACCACACTGTTGTCTGTGTCTGTGTTATATATATATGTGTTTTGTTTTTGTTTTTGCTTAATCCTTTCACCTTCTTTCATCCAGCCCCTCAACCCCCCTCTACAGCTATCAGTCTGTTCCATGTTTCCATGCCTCTGTTCCTATTTTGTTCATCAGTTTATTTTGTTCATTAGATTCCATCTATAAGTGAGATCATATGGTATTTGTCTTTCTCTGACTGGCTTATTTCACTTAGCATAGTACTTTCCAGGCCCCGCAGCACCAACGACATTGGACTTTCTCAGCAGGTATGGATTTAGCTACAACCCAAATTCCTTCCTCTCAAGTGCTCCTCCTTACCTGTGATTTGAAACCTTTGAGAGATGTGTGTGAGTGAGCTGTGCTGTTGGGGGTCTGAAGGAGAAATCTGGCGGAGTTCTGCTCTCATAAAACTTGGCTCAGGCAGGCACTTCTCAGAGCCAGGGTTCCCTGAGTAGGAAGAGTAAAGTCCCTGCTTCAAGCTTCTTGTCTAGACCTAGTCTAAAAAAATACATTTAGATGGTCCCATCTGGACCTGCCATAGGGTCCTATCCATTCTCACACTACCCAGGTACCCAACAGTGGGCTCTGCTTTTCCAGCTTTGGTTTTCCAGTTTCTCTTCCTCCCTCCCCTCTTCCCTTCTCTTTGTTTTCCTTCAAGCCTTAGCAAAAAGCTAAGGTACTGAAATATGAATTGATTGTGCAAAACAAACTAAAATTTGCCTGGGGCAGTATACAGATTTTCATTTATTTCCCTTAACATCTTCCAGTCCTTGAGTGTGTGTAGAAAGGATAGGAGCCCTAATTTATCACAGTGATCTTAAAGTGATGCTGTGGCTTTTGTCTTGGAAATTCTAATGATTAGATGGCATTGTTATTAGAGCTAGAGCCTGAGGGCTGGGGAAGCCCTGAGAAGGACCCTGGCTCACGCTGGCATTTTTCAAGATGAGAGAGCAGGTCTTCACTCCATCTCCCAACATTGTCCTGTAGTAAAGAGAACACTGAACTTGAACCTTAAGGACTGGATTATGCTTCTCGCTTGACCACTTGCTAGGTTTATTACCTTGGGAAAATTACTTAACTTTTTAGAAAGCCAGTTAGTTACCTATTCCTTAAAATGGAGATAATGAATGATTTTTAATCCACGGAGTTGTTGAAAGGGCACTGTGAGGTAACAGATATGAACATGCCCTGCAAAGTATGAAATCGGAGAACCTTTCTAGAGTGGCCTTCAGATCGCCCAAGACTCTTCTGATCTCCCAGGACCCTCTTACTTAACAATCTCCCACATTCCTGTTTTTCCAGTGGATCTTTCCTTAGGCCATAAATGTCTCCTTTCCCTGGTTCCACAAGACTGTTTGGCTCTGGCCTATGACTTGGTTCATAACACGTTGCTCAAAAATATGGTGGTATGGCTCATTTGGTTGGGTGTTATCCCATACATCAGGAGGTTGCTGGTTCGATTCCCAGTCAAGGGCACATGCCCGAGGTTGTGGGCTTGATCCCTGGGTGGGGGTGTGCTGGAGGCAGCTAATTGATGTTGTGCTCTCACATCGATGTTTCTCCCTCTCCCTTCCTCATTCTCTAAAAACCAATACACTATTTAAAAATGGTGCCTTAGCATATTTAATATTTTCAGCTGAAGGAATTTGAGGAATTGCACATGCAGGAACGACTCTCGGACCTCCTCCTTCTCCCTTGAAGCAGGTCAAAAGACCTTCATGTGAGAGGTCCCCTTCCTATACCAGAGGAAAGGAGCATCCTCATCTCCAAAGACAGAGGGGCAGAGGGATGCTGAGAGGAATCCCAATTAAAGGACCTTGCTGAGTTTCCCTTAGTTTACCACCCTTAGCTCATTCCCTTTTGTCCTATCACATTTTTCTACAGCTTTCCACTCTTCATCAAACCTATTATAAAAGTGCTCAGGCTTAACTGCTTCTTCCAGTCTTTATTTAGTAATGAAGGCTCCTGTGTCATGTAAAACTTCTGTTAAATTGGTATGCTTACCTCCTTTAATAGTTCTTTCATTTTCTGGCCCAGCCAGAGATCCTGAGGGGGTTGAGGAGAAGTTTTCCTCCCTTGCACCTACTATTTTCTTTGTTCCTTCTTTGATGGGTATTATCAGTTCATTTTGGAACCCACTCCCTGCTCCCCTGTGGCTGTGGGACTTGGGCTCGGCTTTTAAGGCCATCTTCCTCCAAGGAATGTCAGACAGCTTCAGCCTCCAGACAGAAAAGGATTGCTACTCTGAGTTGCACCTTTTGGAATGTAATCATACATTCTCTGATATTATTATGTAAACATATCTTGGGTGAGTGTGTGTGTATGTGTGTGTGTGTGTGTGTGTGTGTGTGTGTGTGTGTGTGTACAGAGATTATAAATGCTTTGAAATATATGCCACGCAGTGCCTAGGCAGTTCTGAGCCCACAGATATTAATTGATAAATAGAAGCTTAATGAAAAGTAAGTTAGGCCATGTAGAATATTTGAATTTGAGTTTTTCCCCAGGTCTCCCGAGGCCTCATAGGTTCTGGGGAAGCTCTGAATTTGTTCTGAGAGGCTGGTCTGCAGGAGTTGTTAGCAGAGCCTTAGCAAGTTCAGGTTGCTGTTCAATTCTTTCTACAAACCCCCGAACGATGTGCTTGGGGCCCAGGGGAAATCAGGCTTGAATGAAGGCTTCCACACTGTCCCCTGTCCCCATTCTGGAACTGATCAGAGATGACCATCTTCATATTTTAATAGTCACTGAGATCCTTCAGGGTCCCTCAGATGAGGTGCTGTCAATGAGTAAATTTAGGTGTTGAATTAAACGGGTCCATTCTATAGGCCACTTTACTTATCCTGGCTTCTGAAATAATACTAAAACTCACTCAGGGCATGATGTGCTTAACTACCAGAGGATAAGTGAATACATACATATTTGATTATCTTCTCTTTGAGAAAATTCTGAATTTTAGCTGTTCTCCCTGGATGAGGGTGTCTCAGAGTCAACTCTCTTTGAGACAGGCCCCTATGCCACTGAAGTGGCACATCAGGGAGCAGCAGAGAACACTGGCCTCACCTCCGGGAGAAGTAATGTTCAGTGACTCCATGGCTCTCAGAAAGCGACTCCCTGCCCGTGTCACATTCATGATGCCTCTGCGAAGTCTACTGTATCTGTCTGTGGTTCTTGACCCTGGCTCTGCATCAGGATCACTGGGGGGAGCTTTTGCAGAAACAGATGCCAGGGCCTGTACCCCAGAGAGTCCGACTTAATTAGTCTGGGATGGTTTAGGCACTGATGGTACTTTCGTCCCAAGTTTCCCCAGATGATTTGAAATTGCAGCTAGGTCTGGGAACCACTGCTCTAGACTAGGGTCCGCAAACATTGTTCTCTAAAGGACCAGCTGGTAAACATTTTCGGTGTTGTAGGCCATATGATTCTGTCACAGTGACTCAGTTGTGTCATTGGGGTGTCAACGCAGCCATCACTAGGTGTGGCTGTGTTCAGTGAAGCTTCATTTACCAAAACAAGTGATGGGCTCGGTTTTGTCCCCCACTGTAGTTTGCTGTCTCCTGCTCTAGATTGTCACCTGCATAAAGACAAGGCACTAGGATTGTGACGTTCAACCCTGGGTCCCTGGCATGGTGTCCTGGCATGCAATAGATATTCCTTAAATACTTGTAAATCAAATGAAATTCGGTGAGTTCATCATGCTCATGAAGTAATACTTGAGAAGGAGGCAGAGTAGCTGTCCTTGGGAAAACAGTTACAGCATTTTGAGTAGGAAATGTTTATGGCTTTGTGATTTGGGACAGTTTATATAAAATCCTGTTTAATTTTGCAAAGCTTTGTTGAACTTTCTAGTGAAACTTTTCAAAATAGATTAATATTAAGTTATGTGTGTATGTGTGTGTGTGAGAGAGAAACAGAGACAGACACACACACACACACACACACACACACACATACACACACACACAAATGAGCTTTTCTATAATATTTATTTGCCTGTCCCTATAAAAATACATAGCAATCCATAGAACTCCCTACAGTCAATCAGTCAATTTCAAAAAATTTGTAAGTCTTTTGACTGAATTGTCCAGCCCATTTAAACCAATATCATGGTAATTCTATGCAAACAAAATCTCGACATTTAAATTGCTCAGGGTACACTAGTTAGAGGAAATGTGTGTAGGCTCTTTAATGTTTGCCTTGATGGGCACCTGTAGCATATGCTAGCAAATAAATGCCTTGGGGCAGTTAGCCACCCACTGGGCAATAAGTGGAGGTTCCCCGCTGCTGTGTCACAGCCTCGGATCTGACCAACTTACCACAGGGTGAGAGCACAGAGCTGGTCACCAGAGAGGAGTCAAAATACAAAACAAAAAAACAGAATACATGGGAAATTCCTATAGAGAAGTCCCTCTTGCTTAGAGGTTCATGGAAAACTAAGCCAGGCACTCATTTTCTCTTCTCCTCTTTGGTCAGATGCATCCATCTTATTTTAACCCAACTCTCTTCACCAGTTGTAATACAGAGACATCTTTTATGGGAACTGGTACTTCTCCCATGATAGGAGTTCAGGATTTCTAAAAATGGGTGTTCTGGATACGGAAATGGCATCCTGTGTGAATGATGGCGTGGCAGCAGCATCTGGGCCCCAGCTCGTCTTTGAAAGGAGTAGATCGCACCCAGGGACGGCTCACTAACCGGGCCCGCCTTTCTGAAGGCTGCGGGCACAATGCAGAAGTCTTCCTCTGAGCGCCTTCCTTGACTGTGGTTGATGACTTCGCACATATGATGATCTGTGGGCTCACAAGGCCTCTGGAAAGTCTCCTGCTAGGACGCCCTGGTGCGGACACAGCCCTGAGAGGAGGCGGGCATGCAGGGAAGTCGTGTTTATGAGCAGTGGGTCACCGCACATTATGTGATCCCAGTGATTTGTTATTAGCGAAAAGCATATCAGAACAAAAGGGAGCGTATCTGTGGCCTAGCAGCAGGGAGAGGATTTTAAAGTTCTGATGGAAAACTAAAATTGCTCAGGAAAATCTAAACGGTTTTTCTTTCTCCACATGTGACTTTTAAATTGAATTTCTTTGAGGCAATAAGCTAGTGTTTTTCCCAGGACAGAACATGGAGGGGTCTGAGTTTTTAAGCTCCCAACATTTCCTTTGTATGATTGTTAATGCGAGTCCCTTGGGAAGCATGCTTTTCCATGCATGTGTCCTGTATTGTCTTTTCCTCTCCCTCCGCCTCCCACCCCTTCTCCTCACTGCAGAGGTAACAAGCCTCCTGCTATTAGCAAGATGTCTATTATAGTGTCATTAAAAAAGCCATAGTCAGTACGAGGAATGACTCATGTCATGGAGGACTTAATAATTCACTGTAATAAAAGTATAAAGTTTTATGATAAACCACTCTCAGGGGAGTTAAATATAATCCTTAGCAGGTCACACACTGACTACAAAGCTTACATTTGTAATGGTAATTTGAATTTACTACATTGCCTTTAGTTTTTAAGCATTTGTGTGTCATTAGACCTTATAAATTGATTTATATGTTTCAACTCCAGTATAATTTTGCATAAAGGTACAATAAATTTTATGGATTGGAGATATGGCATCTAAAACATTTTAATAAAATTATTGTTCTAAATTCACTTAAATGGCATTGATGAAAAGCAGCAGCAAAGATACTAACATTTCAGAATTTTCATGAATTGGATGGGGGGCAGCAGGGGGGTGCTGTTGAGTGTGACTCCCCACTTCCCCTTCCTGGCTTTGTCAGCAAATAGGGACCTCTGTGGCCATTCCTGAAAGGGTGCCTACTGCCATGGGGCCTGCTGTGGGGGGACATCAAAGCTCAGGGTAACAAACTGACGATGAATTTGCAGGAGAAAGGAGCCAAGTGCATCCTTCAGAAGGACCTTTCTTTTATTTGCGGGACTAAATGGAATTCTGTCTTTCCCAGGAAGCAGGGAAGCTTGTCCCAGCTGGCAGCTTTCCCACCAGGCACTGAGAGCGGAGCACCCCATTCCTGCATTTATTTCCTCCTCCAATTTCTGAAGGGAAGACATTAAAACAAAACCAGGAAGGAAGGAAGGAAGGAAGGAAGGAAGGAAGGAAGGAAGGAAGGAAGGAAGGAAGGAAGGGTGGAAGGAAGGGTGGAAGGAAGGAAGGAAGGAAGGAAGGAAGGAAGGAAGGAAGGAAGGAAGAGTGGAAGGAAGGAAGGAAGGAAGAGTGGAAGGAAGGAAGGGTGGTAGGGTGGAAGGAAGGAAGGAAGAGAGGAAGGAAGGAAGGAAGGAAGGAAGGAAGGAAGGAAGGAAGGAAGGAAGGAAGGGTGGAAGGAAGGAAGGGTGGAAAGGTGGAAGGAAGGAAGGAAGGAAGGAAAGAAAGAAGGAAGGAAGGAAGGAAGGAAGGAAGGAAGGAAGGAAGGAAGGAAGGAAGGGTGGAAGGAAGGAAGGGTGGAAAGGTGGAAGGAAGGAAGGAAGGAAGGAAAGAAAGAAGGAAGGAAGGAAGGAAGGAAGGAAGGAAGGAAGGAAGGAAGGAGGGAAGAGTGGAAGGAAGGAAGGAAGGAAGGAAGGAAGGAAGGAAGGAAGGAAGGAAGAGTGGAAGGAAGGAAGGAAGGAAGGAAGGAAGGAAGGAAGGAAGGAAGGAGGGAAGAGTGGAAGGAAGGAAGGGAAGATGGAAGGAATAGGGAGGGAGGGAGGAAGGAATGGAGGGAGGGAGGAAAGAGAAGCCTGCTTGGAGAGTGAAATGTGAGGGGCTGCCAGGCATCCTTGGGGTTTGTTCTGCTGTCCTGACCCCTGACCCCTGGCCTCCCAGGCCTTTGGTCTCACCGGCTGGCTGTATTTTTGAGGAATATGTCTAAGCCACTTTCTCCCTTTCCCCTTATTATCAGAAAAATAAAGGTCAAATAAACTGGATTATGAAAAATGAAAACCAAAACTCACAAAAACAAAACCCTTGTCTATTTCACGGGCTTGGATCCAAAATGGCACAAAGCGAGCTCTTAAAAGTAGAGGAAGGAACTGCCCCACCTCCCTCCCCCCCAAATCCTCCTGTTAACTTTTCACTTTTTCTCACTGGTGTTATTCCAACTAGCCGGCTAGGAACGAGTTGTGATTAATTATATTTTCTTTCTGACTTTGCAGATTCAGGGGCGACCGCTCACTGGCTCCTGTCCTAGGAGGACTTTGTTTACATTTGGCAGCGTGCTTACAAGTCACTGAAGGCAGTGCTGAATTTGGCTAAAAATGCTGGATAAACTATACCGTCTGTTTTAGGGCTTTAAATAATCACCCGGCTATTTTTTTTTTCTTTTTGAATGCAGCTTCCCCCAAAGCTGGTATAATTCCAGTGTGGATCTTCAAAACCCCTTTTGTCTAATGCTGTGTGTAGGCTTTCCCATAATGAGGCTTAGAGAGGCCCCAGCCCTCTCTGGTGGGCAGTCCTCATTCTATTCCCGTAGCACTTGGACATTAGAAAAGGTTTGTCCCTGCCCTGGCTGGTGTGGCTCAGTGGGTTGGGCATTATCCCATGCACCGAAAGGTTGTCAGTTCCACTCCTGGTCAGGGCACCTGCCCGGGTTGCTGGCTGAATCCCCAGTGGGGGGCGTGCAGGAGGCAGCAGATCCTTGTTTTGCTCTCACATCAGCAATGTAATGTTTCTCTCTCTCTCCCTCTCTCCTTTTCTCTCTCTAAATTAAAAATTTTTTTTTTTTTTAAAGAAAAGCTTTATCCCCTCATTGGGGACAGGGTTTTTGTTAGAAAAGCCTGGAGATAAATCTCTAAGGGCTCTCAAGGTTCAGTGGGTGTGTCACTGTTAAATGACCCAGCTGGACAGGTTGAGGTACAATTTACTGGAAATATATTAAAAGTGTCTTGGGAAATTAAGCTTAAAAATGTTCCTACTGCTGGTGTGATGCAGATTAGAACCCCAGTGTGCAACTGAGAAAAATTAAATTGTAACAAGAAACCCCTGATGATATGATGATGGCTTGTGGGGACGAGAGTTGAATTCTGGAACTCAAGGGAGAAAATGAACTCCGGTGACTTGCTGCCTAGGCCCCAGCCGGACCAGCACAGGGCAGGAGACTGAACAGGTTAGGGCACCCCCTCTGAAAACTGACATCTGTATGCAATTTTCAGGTAGTTGAGGTGTCAAGCATATATTCTCCTATCTCTTCACTCTGTCCCTAGTGACATCCCAAGGGACACAGAGCAAGAACCTTATGCAGTCTTCTGCAGAGACACATTTGGCATCCACTTGTATGGTGTGATTTATGCAGAGGAGAAAGTTTCTGGGTGCATTCAATTTGTTCTTTTCCCCAAAGCAAGGACTCTCCAGGAATCGCTATGTAAAATGCACATGGCCCAGAGAAAGGAAATAGGCATCTATCAGTCATTCACACCATGGTGAGAATTAGTGTCATCAGAATTCAGCCTGTTGAACAAGCAGGACCTAAAAGAGTGGGACACAGAGATCAACCAAAGAACTTATACACGTATATGAGTAACCCATGGGCACAGACAGTAGTGGGGTGAAGGCCTGGGGAATGGATGGGAGTGGGAGGAGGGGGATCAATGGGGGAAAAAAAGGAGGGATATCTCTAATACTTTCAATAATAAAGAAAAAATTTTAAAAATATGGGGATGACTTAGACACATGACACTGTTGTGTAGGACAACCAGCCATGGAACAGCCTGGAAGCAGAAGCATTTGAGGAGTATTGGGGGAGGGATGAGTCCCACTTAACAGGAAGAGAATGTGCATGAAGGGAGATCAGTGGGAGACTAGACTAGAGAGAGATTCTGGATGGTGTTGAATGCTGGACTAAGGGAAAAGAAGAAATTTAAATAAATGTGACTGGACATTGACGATTAAAAAAAAAAAAGAGTGGGACACAGGACAGAGGAATTTTGATGAGTAGAAAGAAAGAATTTATTTGCTTAAGCCTGGCAAGCAAGACTGGGGCACTGCATAGAGGGCCTGGGGTTATCATGAGGGGTTGAAAAGACGGATGAAGGAAGCATAAAGAATGGAGAAAGAAACTTCAGAAATGGGATGTAGGAGGGCATCAAAATGAATTTGATCAATCTTGGACTTTGCCTCAGAAGTTTCCTTTAAGTGACATGTGCAATTCTATAAATCTTGTCCTAGAAATCTCATCTAGTATCTCTTGAATTTTCTTGGTCCATTGGCAGATGGTCCATTAAACTCTAAATTAAAACAAAGTCTATTAAATGTATATGACAAATAAAAAAATATGCAAAATACTTTCACATATGCCCCTTTGGTTATTTTCATGATCTGTCTGGCACACAGTTGAGGATTAATAAATGTTTTTTTTATAGATGAATTGAATATGTGGAAAGGTCTTAATATTGATCCCATTATATGGGTGAGGAAATTGAGCCTTGAAAGTGTGTAGTTACCCAAGATTAGGCAACTAATCAGTGTTGAAGAACTAATAGTTCTTCCACTATTAGTGCCTCCCCTTTCATAAGGTCCAGAGTCTCCTCCCACGCCCCCGCACTTGCAATACCCCACCTTGTCTTGTCCTCCTCAGATAGCTCTAAAGCAATGCATTCTGGTTTCTAGTTCTGACTCCCAAGGCCAGCTCTCTGACATTGCCTTCATATGGGAATAGTATTGGGCAAGGCTCTATGTGCTCCGTCCTATTAAACCAGGTCCACATAGAGACATTGAGTGTGATCTACAGGGAAGTCCTTGACCTTTTAAGTACAAGTTGCTGAGTCTGCTGGACTTCAAGGTCCCCAGCTGCCCAAGCAGATAGACTTTCCCAGGCAACTGGAGGCCTTGAACAATATTTTAATTGGAAATAACTCTAAAACTGGGATCAGTGGCTTATTTTCTTCTATCAGTTGTGATTAGGCATGCTTATTGGGAGCACGGTTTGAATCAAGAGTTGGGTCACTAAAAATCCAAGGTCAAACACTTCTATGTATGACCCAAAAGTAGTCAGCCCTTTCAAAGTAGGAAGAGCTGATGGAGAAAATGCCCTTGATATTCTTGAGGGGCAGCTTGAAGCCCCATCCAGAGTGCTGGGTGGTCAAGGCAAGTCCAGAGCTACATGACAAAGGAGGAGGTGGGGTGTTTATCTCAAGATACTGGTGAGTACTTGCATAATAAACTGACTGTGGGTAGTATCTGGAGCATCAGGTCTGCTTAAAGGTAGAGAGTAGAGATAGTGTGCCATATACAGGTTGCCCAACCTTGAACACAAAAACTTGTTTCTGTCATTTTACTCCACTCACTTTTCCTGATCGCTGAGTAATCTGGACCATCCTTGTTCTCTCTGAGATATGAGAGTTACTCTTTTAAGACCAAAGTAATCTAGTGGCTGTTGGAATGGGATTCTCTACATCATTCTCTCATTTTTTTTTATTATGGACTCAGTTGGATGCCAAAACATTCATAGATACTTTTCAAGCCCTCCAGCTGAGACATCATCCAGGATGATAATATTTCTTAGGGTTACTCTTTTTTTTTTTTTAATACACCATGGCTTAGTTATTTCTTGCTATTCCTCTTTAAGTATTACAAGTTATGTTTTCTTTCTTTCTTTCTTTCTTTCTTTCTTTCTTTCTTTCTTTCTTTCTTTCTTTCTTTCTTCTTTCTTCTTTTGGGTGTATGTGTGTATAGGTGTGTTCATAATATGTAACAACTAAACTAATGTGTGCGGAAGAAGAAAAGTGTGTGATCCTCTAGGCCTGCAACATCCCCCAGTTAAAAGCCATTAGCCACTTACATGCACAATTAACCAGCTGATTCTTAGATTGAAGGCTGAAGGAGCTAATTGCAGGTATAAAAATTGCACCCAGATAAAAAGAGGTTGGTCTAGAAATTTATTCTTTAAATTAAACCTTCTTCTTCAGGGTGACTAGGCTGTATGTATGTATATATGTATGTATTTTAGGTTGACCCATCTCCCTGGTTTATAATCATCATAATTGCTGATGGCATCCAGTGAAATCCCCTATTTATGCCACAAGTAGCTTCTACTGGATCACATTCCATTCAAGTTGTAGTCTCTTTCTTTCTATATAGTGAATATTCTCTTAAAGCTAAAATCCTGAAATAATTTATTGGGAAATATGAATGGTGTGTATGTGTGTTTGTCTATATATGTATGTCGTATGTATTGAATATCTTATTAAGAAATATCTCTGGGAAAAGAGGTTCATATTTATTGATAGCCTACCTTGTACCAGGCACTTCATCCATTATCCTATCTAATAAAAGAGTAATATGCAAATTTACCATCACTCCAACACACAAGATGGCTGCCCCCATGTGGACACAAGATGGCTGCCACAAGATGGCCAGCAGGGGAGGGCAGTTGGGAGAGACCAGGCCTGCAAGGGAGGACAGTTGTGGGCGATTAGGCCAGCAGGGGAGGGCAGTTGGGGGCAATCAAGCCTGAGGGGAGGGCAGTTAGGGGTGACCAGGTCAGCAGAGAAGGGAAGTTGGGGGCAACCGGGCCTGCAGGGGAGAGCAGTTGGGGGGGACCAGGCCTGCAGGGAGGGCAGTTAGAGGGGACCAGGCCTGCAGGGGAGGGCAGTTAGAGGCAAACAGGCTGGTAGGGGAGCAGTTAGGCATCAATCAGGCTGGCAGGGGAGTGCTTAGGGGGTGATCAGGCTGGCAGGCAGAAGTGGTTAGGGGTAATCAGGACGGCAGGCAGGCGAGCAGTTGGGAGCCAGCAGTCCTGGATTGTGAGAGGGATGTCCGACTGCCTGTTTAGGCCCGATCCTACCGGGCAGTCGGACATCCTTCGTGGGGTTCCAGATTGGAGAAGGTGCAGGCTGTGCTGAGGAACACCCCCCCCCCCGTGCATGAATTTCGTGCACCGGGCCTCTAGTCTTATTTATATTCTCAATAACCCAGTGAGGTTGATAGATTATATCCATTTATAACATGAGGTTACTGAGGTTCTACAAAGTGAAGTAACCTGCCCAGGATCACACAACTCATCTTACATGTATTCCATGCCAAATTCTGGCTCTTTGTGATACTCAACACAACCTTTTGGCTTGATAAAATTCCATAAATTGGATGAACTCCATTCTTCCATCTCTGTGTAGATGTGATATGCTATTGTTCAAAGTAATTCTCTTTATACCATCTCTTTTAGAGCTAGTGGTAGCAAGTCTGAACAGATCGGCTCATACTGCACATGTTAAACAGTATCTAAGACTTCACCTTTAGCCTTTTCCACAACGGCACAAGGCAATGCTGAGGAAGCATTGTTGGTACATTTCTTCTCTTCCATTTTTCACGACCATTTCTCTGGTAGCCCTAACTCATTCTACCCTCTGGATGCCCTGGGATTCTTCCTTTCTCCTAGTACGTCCCCATCAACTCTTCCCTCCCTAGATAGTATTCCATGATCTGGATATTCTCTTCCCATTCCCACCCAGTCACTTCCAACAAAAGCATTGACTTCCAGTGTTTCTGCCCCTCAGGCTATGCTATGTGTTTTCTAGCTAGTTAATAAAATTATTTCATTAGAATATGGAGATTGTTAGATGTTAATGGATTAATAAATTATGGTATAGCCACTATCTTCCACTATCAGTTTCCTCCTTGGAAAAATGAAGGGGTGGGACTGAAGAAGCCTTAAGATCCCATCTTTTTCAATTTCATTTTCAATTTATGATCCATGAACCTCCACACGTTATTCTTACATTTTGACAAGGACCTTCCATACATAATGGGTCTTAATTAAATGACCACTCTTCCCTCTTTTTCCCCTTGCATGGAATGTCCATGTTTAATGCTTGACTATTTCCCACTTGTGACCCCACATTTATGTGAATGACTCCTAAATCTGTTTCCAATCTGCCTCTGATCTAGAACACCAGGTGTCTATGTATAACTTGTCTGCTGGCCATTTTCATTTGAGTTTTCATAGTCCCCCCAAATTTACTAAATACAGAGGAAAATCATCATTTTTATATTCTCTCCAGATGCTCTTCCATCCTTACTCACCATTAATGAATAATGCCACTCTCCTTGTCAGCACTGGAGAAATTTGCTAAGTCTTACGTTCTCCTCCTTCTTCATTTCCTACAACCATTCCAGTCCATCCAGCGTGTTTATTCTTCATCTTAAATTTCTCTTTCATCTGTTCTTAACTTCCCAGGATATCCCTTATTGATTTTATTAGAAATTAATGTAGTGACTTTGTACAATGACTTTTCCCCTCACCTAGCCCTGTTTTATACAAAATCTTTCTGTCATGCTTACCCTACAGGATCGGTGGGAGAAGCAAATAAGATAAGAGACATGCATGTGTTTTATAAAATGTGAAGTGTTCTACTAGTGTACTCTATTATTTGTTGTGTTCTGGAAGACAAAGAGCTGATTCTGGGTCTGAATCTTTGTGCTGCTTCTGTGTCTAGCATGGTCCCCTTTCTCTCCCCTCTTCTTTTAAAAAGAATGCCCATTCCTCAAAGCCTCATACAAGCCCACAGCTTCCAGAAGCGTGATCTGAACGCCACCACCTTCTTAAATACTACTTCTTTCTAAACACCTATGCTTTCACCCTTGGCTCTTTGTTAGTTATGTTCTTGATCTGCGAATTGATTTCCTGGTTCATGGTTTGTTCTCCATGAGCAGGCTGTAAGATTGCTTGAAGGCAGAGCTCATATCTTTATGGCAGAACCCATATCTTTATTCTTCTCTAAAGCTTATTAGAAGGTGCTCAAAAATACTGTATGATGGACAGATGGATGGATGGATGCACACTTCAGTGGACATCTATTTGACTTGGCTTGGGACTGTAAGTCTGGCCCTTGCAATCTGTGTGAGAAGGATCCTATGTCCCTTTGTCATAGGGGTCTAGTTATTCAAGGAAAGGAACAGTATCTGGATCCTGAACCTCGCAGGGCCAAAAGGAATGAAGCTAATGGAAATGCCATGAATCAATAAATGTGTGACACACTTTCCATCTAATGCTTGCCTTGTTTTCATGGTGTACCAGGAAGAGATGGCATGCCCAGGTGCACTACCTGGGTGGTGTGCAACGTGAGGAGGCCCCCAGCACTGCAGTGTGCCTGTGCCTCTCTAGCAAGCAAATCACAGTGTGATGCCCATCGTTTCCTCTGCCCAAATGGGCATATTCAGCAATTCCCCAGCAAATGTGGTCAGTGTCCCATCTTGCTTATCCAAATACACAATTGGACAACAAAGGAAACCATGCAAAATCTGCAGTGCTGGAGGTCTTCATTCATTGCTCATTTTAAATAAACCTTGATATATAGGATGAAAAGAGCCATTAGCAGAAAAGAGTTTAAACTACATTAGAAGAGGGGAGAAAATTGTCCAACATTTGGTCAGTCTGACAAGGTAAAAGGGAATGTGGGGTGGGGCAAGCTATTAGAGAATAAATGACTTTCTTGCACAATGGCACTGAAGAGCAGGCCTGGGGTGGAATAAAGTGCCAGTGTGGGTCTGGAAACAATGCATAAATACCTGCAAAGTTTTTAGGTGGGAGAACAATTCTTTCTTTACAGTTAAAAACATTAAAATGCCTTCAAGCTTCCCTCTCTTTCCTTCCAACTATGCCTCCTCCTTTGATTCTCTGTCTGTGGAACTTAAAGTATATTTCAGGCGCTTAAAGGAAGCCTTCAACTACTGTTTAACAAGTCAATACTAATTATTGTTTAGCACTGGATTATGGGCCGGATCATGGAATTAAAACAGAGCTGTTAGGACACCTTTGTACCTGGCAAAGAGTTAATGAGCACATGCTGGGCGCCTGTAGTGACTGCCAAGCTGGTTTACTATTTTATTTCAGTGGCACAGGAACAAAATCTAATACATCGTTTTCCTTTTATCTCCATGCTTCCTTCCTTCATTAGCAAAATGAGGAAGCTTCATTGTAAAGTTTATCATAAATTGGGAAATTATTTTTGATATTGTTCAATTAGTTAGTTATCTACAGAATGGTGTGGATTGTACATTGAATGAAGAAAAAAATTACAGACAAATATGGCATCAGCAAATGGTAATGGATTAATAGCATACACAGAGAATGCATGCGACTCACCTCTGAGACCAGGGATGGTGACTAGACTCCCTCATGACGGTGTGTGTAGGTATAGCACAGCAGCTTACATTTCTGGAAATAGAGGGCAGGGTTTCTGACTCCAGGTCCAGTCATTTGGGGTTTCTTGGTCAGGGCTCCACAGCTAGAACAGTATCAGGGGAGGGCAGGTAGCCAGGAGGAACAGGGATGAGTTATGAACAATCCGTTTGTTCTGATTAGATGTCCAGCTAGGATGGTGACTAGACTTCTCATAGCAACTCAATTCACCAGATCCCTGAGCAACTAAATGGTCAGGGCTTTGGGGTCCCACTGACTGGAGTGAGATTTAACCAGTGACCTGTAAGTGAGAAATACAATTGCCATTGATAGGTCATGTGCTGTTTAGCTTGACCCTCTCACCAACTCCCCTGGGCTCCTCAAAATGAACATGTTCAGCACTGAAATGTGGGGTGCAGATGACTGTCCCAGGAAACCAGAGATCAGATCTGAAGTTGATATTAAAAACTTTGGAAATGTTTGGTAAAATATATTCTTTGTATAAATTCTCCAAATTTTAATTTTCTTATGTGAAAACAAAACAGGAGAAGTACTCTGTACATAAGTCAAGGTGCGTAAAGTATAATGTATGGCTCAATAGCAGATTTTATTTTTCTTCCCGTTAAGTCTTACTACTTACTTCAGTAATTTACAATATTGGAGTTGCTTTGTGGGAACTAGGAGTCCATTAAGATGTGTATCTTATGCAGCTAGTATTACGTGTAATATTTTTTAAAAACTCTTAATCTCTAACCTCTGTCTTGCATAAAGGTGCAGAGGATCAATTATAGATAAATAGAGAGGAGATCTCGGAGGACTTGCAAATTTATTGGCAGTTTCTCAAGATACAGTACAGAGTCTGTATATATTTGTATTTAGTTTTCCATGGCTCTGACAAGGAGAAATGTTGTAATTGGTTTTATTTGAAAGCAGGAGATGGGGCCAAAGGGGAACTTTTGGTCTCCAGTTTTTGCTTTTAGCCCATATAAAGTAAGCATTCCTACCAGAGGTGTTTAATGGTGTACTCAGCCTTTTCTTTTCTTTTTTTTCCTTTTTAATACAAGTGTGAATGGATGCCTCAGGCTAAGCAAGCTCCACCTCTCAGAACCTCAGAGCCTGTGGGAGTGATCCCTGCCCTTCTGACCCATCCTTAATTGGCCTATAGTCTAAGAAGCAATTAAAACTAAGGGTCTGATTCATAAAATGTGAACATGCCATTTAAATGTGTGCAGGGGGATTCCTGCTCATAATGCTGGGATAGAAGCAGCAAGGAATTTGTTTTTATCCTCTAAGTCTACCTTTCATAAATTTACTTTCCTTTTTTTTCCTCTGGGCCCTAAATGCCCTCCATCCTTTTTCTGACAACTCTAAAGTTGGCTTCAAAGCCAAAGTTGGGCTCAAGTCCTTGAGTCCATGTCATGATGGCCTGTTGACCTCGCCTCCACTCTGCCCACTCTAGGCTGGATATTTCAATCATGATTTTTCCACATCTGTTCTTATTTTCATCATTTTTATATTTTGTTCAACAGTATAGGGAAGAAACCCCTAGGAACTGAGTTGAGCATTGCTGTCTGCAGAGATGGACGCTAAGGGAAAGCCGCCAGACCTTGCCAGAGACAAGCTTCAGAAATGAGCTGGGGGAAGAGAAAGCATCCCTGAATTCCAAGGTGTTTAATTGCAATACCAGGGAAACCCTCATTTGCACAATGGCTATTTAAATTTTCCCATAATTTATACACCCCTTAATCTCAGCCCTCCACCCTATACTCTTAAGCTCTTAATGTCGTTAATATACCAAGTTTCTGAATGTAAATTCTCTTAAGTAGAACATGATTCTTGGGAAGTGTTTCATAAATTTCTCTATTATTTGTTGTAGAACTAACTGAGAAGCAGGGAGTCTCTTATAGGAGATACTAATTAGGGCACAGAAATCATACATTTTTTTTTTAAGTTCAACCACAAATCTAAGCACAGGAGTCCATTTGAGATGTCTTTTAGACTAATGTCCAACCCTAGGAAAGAATTATAATAATATGCCCTTGAGAATATTGTGCTAGCTGTCTGGGGAAAACTAAGTTGACAAATAATCACTTGATTCAGTTCTCGTGTTTGCTTTGTCTGATAAACAATAGTCTTAGCTTTTATTATTTCCTGCAGTTTGTATTATGCTGCTATTCACAAAGTTTCAGTTCATTTTCCCAAATAGTGCTAGAGGCCTTATTGTCCTGGACTCTTTTTTCAGCCTTTCATGTAGGGCTGGGGGTTATGCAGTACTTTAGCCTAGTCAAGGGCTGCATCTACACCACACCAAACAACCAGGCAGAAAGTGAAAAAATTCAGTCCGTCTCCCAGATGGCCCCAGATGCATGGCATTGTGTAGACAGAAACAGCCAGATGGCTGAATGGATTTTTCCCTTTCCATCTGGGTGCATGACATGGTAGAGAAGCAGCCAAAGTCTTGAGCCAAAAGAAAATGCCAGCCAAGGAGATGAGGTATTGCTACTTTCCAGGCACCTAATGCCTGCTGGGTGGTGGTGTGACCTTGGTTTAATTTACTCTTTCAGAAGCAGGTCACTAATGGGAACAGTGATTGTCAAGCTGTAGAAACACAGAGGGAGGCATGCAGACCCAAAGAGATTTGTTTCTTGTGGGGGTAGGTCTCTTACTGACGTGGTGGGAGCAATGGCACTCGAGGAAGGCCCTCTCCTCCCAGACCTCCAGAGGTCAGTAAGCTAGAGGCACTACACACACCGAGTGAAAATGAAAACATCCATGGCTTGCTGTCCATCATGGGCATCACTAAATCTATTTGAACAACCCTGGGCAGTGAATTATGGCAGCATGGAATTGACTACACAGTTTATTTCTAGTAACAGGCAGTTACTATGTCAAATCTGAAACCATTCAGAAAGGACTATAAAAATATATGACAGAGTAACAGGCTACCTCTCGCTCCTTTTAGCATGTTTATGAGTTTAAACGGCATTGAGCTTGTGTTTATAGAAATGAATACAGGGATTTCTGACGTCCTATTCCTTCTCTCTCTCCCCCTGCCCTGCAATCAGCTCTTTTGTGACCATGGGGTGGTATCCAAGATCTTTGTAATGTCTGAACTCCTAACTGGATTTCTTTTTCTGCTCAGAGGCAGTCTTATTGATGAGCATACCCTTTGCATTTTTTCTGTAATAGTTGAAGGGTTTTTTTGTTGAAGAACTGGATAGTTAAATGACAGTTGCAAAAGAAAATCATTTCCAAGTTACCTTTCACCCCTATTTCCCCTCCCCAGCGCTGTTTGACACTTACTGAGAAACTAATTGCAGCCTGAGTGGGGCCACGGGACAAATGCGGCAATCCAGGCATAATGTGACACCAAATATAATAAGGTAACATATTGTTAAAAGTCAATACCCCAAGTCTAACAATACGGTGTCACAGACTCCTAAACGTGTAACCGTATAATATGTAATTGTCATCTGCAGAGAAAAGATCTAATTTTGATAATGCATATTGAGATTGGTTGTCTGAAAAATGCTTATGGCTCCAGAAGGTTTGACAGTCCTGAATATCACATAATAGCATGTAGCCAAGGAACATGGGACGAAGGGAAGAAAGAGACTCTATTCCAGAACACAAGCACTCCCACTCACAGTTTTATTTTTAAAAGAACACAATTCTGCTCAGACAATGAGCAAGTTTCCTGTGCAGGGTGATTTGTTCCTGGGTTTCCATATCTGGAATCTGGTGTGTGTGTGTGTGTGTGTGTGTGTGTGTGTGTGTGTGTGTGTGAACGTACATGTGAAGGTCCCAACCCATCCTCCAGGTGTGAGCTGTAGGGTCCTGCTTTGAAAGACACAAATATCCTGAGATCTCTAACTTATAAGGACTTGATGCAGCTTTAAATTTCAAAGAAATTAAGCAAATCAGTGGACTCTTGGGACATGCTAATAACCCACCGTCTTTTCCTCAAGTCTAGGAAATAGCTTTTTCGCATTTTAAGATAGCTGTGGTCAGCATCCTTCTTAGAGTCTCTGTGTAGACTTCATATATTAATTTCTTTTTCTCACTAAAACACTGTTTTTAAATCAAAGACATACCTTCCAACCCATGGCACCTTAAAGTTGAAGAAATATTGTAATACAATGTGCTAGCTGGTATTTATTGGACGTATGTGGTGTCCCGAAGGTAGCAGAAGACCTTTGACAAGTATATCTTTTCCATATCATATCTGCTCTAAGGAGGAGCTCATTTTATTTCCATTTTACAGATGAGGATTCCCAGGCCTAGAGACACTGATATATTGAAGACCCTCTTTTCCCCGCATTTCAGGATCTGTTCATCCATGAACGTGTCACCTCATAGCAAGGAATAGTACAATGGGTGCTTTGTTTCATATCCATAACTTCCAGGGGTCCACTGACCTGGGTCACTGATCCTCAAATCCCATTAGCTCCTATAAATTTGGCTCTCAGACTAGAAGTTTTGCATTGCTTTCAAACTCCTGGAACACTTGCTTGTATCCCTTGCCTCATGTTATTCACCTGAGGCTGCCCTATCGATATATATTTATGACTGTGCCTCAAGTCCCTTTGCTAGATGACGGCTTCCCAAGGGCAGGGACATTTCTGTACCTCTTCATTAATCACACCATCACAGAATTCAGTCTGCTCATAGCATGTGAACATTAAATATGTGTGAGACAAGTATGTAGCATAAAAAAGCAATAAACATCAGACTGGTACTCTTTAAAGAGGGTGAAAGGGACTTTGAGGTCATCAACCTTGCTTCTCAACAGCCTCTGACTCCCTATGGTACTTCCTTCTTAAAACTCATTCATTCATTCATTCTTCACCAAATTTTTATTGAATATACTTTTATGTTCAAAGTATTGGGTAGATGCCCTAGAGAAAATAGAGGGAAATAAGAAGCAAAGCCGCTGTCTTTGAAAAGGGATCATAATCCAATTGATAAGATCACACAGCTGTAAATATTAGAGGATACTGTGGAGTGTGAGGCCTATATACAACATTGAGGTGGTTATTTTTATTGTAATTATTTAAATACCATTCAGTGCAGAACATTTTAATTGCTTTGGGAGTTCAAAGAAGGGAACGATGTCAACATGGATGATTGGGGAAGGCATTTTTTTAGGGATTGTACATGTGGAAATGAGGAACAGCAAAAAGAAATGGCAAAAGTAAGTGAGGGTCAAGTGCAGTAATCATTTCCGTTTGAGCTGAAGTTGGAATGCTCGTGCAGGAGTGACCACAGCTGAAATATGTGTTTGGGCAGAATCACAGAAGACGTTGGGTGGCACGCCAATGTGCTTGGGGAGATGCTGAGAGTGTTTGAGAAAGGGAGAAGCCTGATCGGGTTTGTGATCTTGGGAGATTAGCTTGTCTTGGAGAAAAATGGTCTTAACTACAGGATGGCTCGAGCCCAGGAATAGGAAGTATTAGGAGAGGATGAGGAACATTGTTCAGAAGGGTGCCATTTTGTCTAAATATGTTTAAAATACTTATATTTCAAAAGATAGGGAATGCTTCTCTTTAAAAACTGCAAGTGTTAAATCAGATTCTAAATGCTGACAAATAAATAGCTGTAGCTGGGAATCTCCATTGTGTGGTAAGGACATGGTCATTAGCAATGCCAGAGAGTGAGGCTGGAGGGGAGTGGACAACTGAGACAGCTGCAAACCACACCTAATTGGAAGGCGGAGCCAAGGGCGCAAGTCTGCCTCTATGGACAGCAGGTCTGTGGAAATGTATTTCCTTGGGATTCTGTGAGAGAAGTGGGTAAATAGGGAGGAACATGGCAGAAATAGATATTAAATTCCTCTAGAATCAGCAGGGGGATGCTATGCTTTCTCCTTTTTTCCTTTGATTTCTTAAGTTGTTGCAACATACCAATGAGGAAAGTGTTACTCCCATTTCACCTGCAGAAAAATAAGGGTCAGAGCACTCAAATGACTCCCAAAGTTCCAAAACCAGATTTTGTGTTGGGTTTTATCCCAAGAATTGTTCAACCCATGCTTTCCTCACTGCACCTGATAGCATCATGTTGACATGCCAGATCTCTGCCTGTTGTTGGAGACTCAGATGTGATACATAGCCAACCCATGCATTGCTCATACGCCTCCTGCCTAGGCTGTTTGGATCTTAGCTCCCTTATCATAATGGGAAGAAATGGGTACGTCAGAGAAATAAGTCCCTTCCCTCCCAAAGCACAGGACAGAGATGGCCCATCGGCGCTTCTTTCCCCTGGCTTCTGGGACCAAGAGGGGTGAGATGTTCTAGTCAGTTACAGAACTAGTTGGAACTTTAAACAGAGAATACTGTGAGGAAGACAAAAGAGAAGCACTCTAATAAGGGTTGGTCCTGTCTAGTTTTATTTACCTTTCATTTACTACTCCCACTTATGAATGCTCTACCCTTAATATGGAGACCAAAATTGTGCATCTCTAAGAACTCAGTCAGTCATTGATCCATTCCAGAGCTCCTCTTCCTTCTCAGGGGTAGATTTTGGGTGTCAAGGTAGCAAAGCTGTGAGCATCCCTGAAGGATAGAACAGTGCTGTCCAACATTTTTCAGGTCATGGCACAAGTATAAAATAATAATATTTGGATAGAGCATTGGTGTAGGGCTCCAGCCCTATCCAGTCTTCCTGAAGCCTCACCTGAGACCCATGTGAGCCATACCTGTGTGCCCACTGGCTGGAAGCCCTGGGCTAGAGGGGGCTTCCACTCATTACCCCAGCAGTGGATTCCTAGATTTATCCTCAGAGGTTAGTACAGGCCCCTGCATCTGTAGTTTCTTAGTGACTTAGTATTATACAAAGTAAGAAATAAGGGTAACAAAATTCTAATGCAGTAGAAATGTGTGATCCACATGATAATCACAGAATTTATAAAATAATATGCCCTCATAGAGTATGAATAACACGGTGACACAAGTTTAAAGCTATATAGTGAGCATATTCTTTCAAGCCTGTTAGGGTATCCAGGTATAATTTCATCAGCAGACCATGCTGAAAGTCTTCCTTTGATGCCCTTGTGAATTTGAAGTCTAGGCCAAATGCATCCTCCCATCCCCTCACACAATAAGGCCCGATGGGTAATAGTGATTCCAAATGATAGAAATATATTAGGTGATTGCTAATGCCAAGAACTGTGCTTTTGCATGGACTATTTACTTTAATTCTCACAGCAAGCCTAGTCATTCCTCTTTTACAGATAAATAGACTGAGGCTTAGAGGGAGAGGTTAAGTAACTTGCTCAAGGCTGCATGGCTATTGAGTGATGGCAATCTGATGCTGATATTGGTACCACTAGACTATGGTGCCAGAATGCTTAGAGAAGTCTCCTTAGATGCAGAAGGAAAAAGAGAAACACATTGCAGATGTTATTTAATAACAATTGGCCTTAAAGGCTGACCCCTCAGAGGTACTGACAGCAGGGTAAGGGGGTAAAGATTGTGTCGTAGAGTTACTGAGGTCCTTTATACTCATAAGTAGCCAAGGGGCCATTAATTAGGGTTGCTAGATTTAGCAAGTAAAACTACAGGATGCCCAGATAAGTTTGAATTTTATATAAATAAGGGATGATTTTTTTTTAAGTACAACTATGTCCCAAATATTACATGGGACATACTTATACTGAAAAATTATCCTTTGTTTATCTGAAATTCAAATTTAACTGGGAGTCCTATATTTTATCTGGCAACCCTAACATTGTTGATACTGTCTGTTGGCAGGTAGGGATTTCCTTTAACATTTATGACTCCTCAGTAGCACTAGACAAAGGCAAGTATTATTTAAAATGGCAAAGTAAATAATTATGACCATAGAATCACAGGGAAGAGAGAAGCAGAGAATTGGTATAGCTTTGCCACTCTTTGCTAGACGGTGACTGTGTTCAGACCAAGAATTGACTGGGATTTAGTGTCTGATCCATAAGACAAATCAGAGGAAGCCATTGAGGCCAGAGCCCAGATTTGGGAAGTCTCAGTGTTGTGAAGATTTGGGGACTGAAAATAAGAGAAATGCCATTCCTGGGCTTTCCCTGCTGTGACTCTCCGGGAGGAAGGTAAACGGGTGATATCAGGTAGTTGAGAAGAGGGAAGATATTTCTAAGTAGAAGAGAACAGACATGGGTGTACAGCAGGACGCAGTGCCAAGCTCTTCGGAGCAATTGTGGACGGAAGGGGGTCAACTGGCTTGGAAATTGGTCAGAAGGTATCATGAAGGGCAAACAATAACATTTGTTGAGTACCAAGTACCAAGTTGTTCTGGGTTGAATAGTGCTCGCCCAAAATTCTTGTCTACTGGAAGCTGTGAATGGGACTTTAATAGGGTTGTTGCAGATGTACTCAGGTTAGGATGAGGACATGTGGAAACCAAGCAGGTGGGCTGGATTTGGGCTCTAAGTGCAAAATGACCGGTGTCCTCATAAGAAGAGGGAAATTTGGATGCAGAGATGCAGACACACATGTGAAGATGGAGAGAGACATGTGCAAGGCAAGGAACACCAAAGGTTTCTGGTGACCACCAGAAGCTAGAAGGAGGCAAGAAAGCTTACTTCCCTAGAGTCTTCACAGAGAGTGTATCCCGGCCAGTGTCTTGATTTCGGATTTTTATTCTTCAGAATTGTGAAAATAAATTTCTGTTGTTAATAGCTACCCCTTTAGATTGTGGTAATTTGTTATGGCAGCCCTAGGATACTAATAAAAGCATACGCCACATTCTAAGTTATTACTTTCCGTACAGATAAAAAGGTCAAATGTCACAGGAAAACCGGGGAGAAAATCTACTCACCATACATTCCCTACTTTAATTAGCCTCTAAAACAGACTCAGGAGGGACTGAGGTCGCCAAGCTTTCTGTAAAGGGTTTGATAGTAAATATTTTAGGCTTTGCTGGCCACAGGTTCTCTATTGCGGCCTTTGAGGAGTGCAAGCAGTGTAGACAATAGCTAAACAAATGGGCATAGCTGTGCCCCTATAAAACTTTATTTACAAAAACAGGCAGTCAGCGGATGGGCTGGAGTTGGCCCCTGGGCTATAGCTCCCTGAACTCTGACAAAAGCTTGCCTGTTGCAGACCTCCCTTGCCTTGTGAATTTGGGGACATTTACAGCTCGCTACATTGTTTGAGATTCCACTTGTGTGTTCTTGGTTCCTCGCATACCTGGTGGCACTGAAATCATGGAACTGCCATTGTCTCAGGCTGCGTGGCATCTTAGGGAGCATGCCTTTCGATGCCGGGCACTCCTGCCCACGCTGCCATTGCTCCAGGTGGAGGACGAGCCTTTGCCACCGCTCTCAGAAGCAGGACCCATCCAGGGGAAGCAGTCTCCTCCTACATGATGTCCCCCAGCTTGTTCGCTAGGCTGGGCTCTGAGCCACCTTGGACTCGCTCCAAGAATCAAATCTACCCTCAAAAGATAAAAATCGTTACTTTTGAGGGCTTGCCAAAGGATTTGCAAAAGGGTCTGATACGGGGCCCCAATGAAGAGTTCCAAGTCCTTCTTGTTCTGGCGGCCTCACTGGGGTAAGTGCTTAGCTTCTCAGGGCAGCTCTTGGGAAAGGATGGAGCCTCAACCGCATGTGTAAATGGTGCTTGGCTTATTAGAAAGGTCATTACCAGCATCTTCAAGGCTCGCTTCATTCCACTGGCCCAAACGTGGGATGCAGAGGTGCGCATACTCCATAGGGCAATATGGTCATTCAGACATTCCAGAGAGTGGGGACACCAGCCAGATTTACCCAGGTGACCTCCGCCTTTCCTTCCCAGCCAGGTATCCAACGCCTCAGAGGAGTCATTCTTCCTTCGGGAGCTTTCCCCAAAGCATCAGCAACTTGCAGGCCTCGATCTGGTCTCGGCAGAGGAGCAGCTGTACGCATCACAGTTTATCAGTGTTTCTGAGAGGGCTTGGCTGCCCTGCTCACTGCTGCAGGCGTGGGTCTCCGAGGGGCCCTTCCAGCTGATGTTGCGGGACATTTTTTTACCCTCTCCACTTTGGAGTGTTAGTTTCCTGCTCACCACAGTGTGCTTTCTTGTCAGAGGGGTGCTGAGTGTGTGAGAGCGTGTGGCACCTGAGACTCACTTGAGGCTGTCAGATGTGATTTCACCTCCTCTTTTGAGGTGCTGGAGGGGGGATGCTGGGTTTCATTTGAAAGTTGAGTCTTACGTGGAGGCAGGAAGTGATCATCAGATGATCTGTTCACTTCTTCTAAATTTAAAAGTTTAAATGCAATGTAATGTGTTATTAACTGCATTATAACATATAGTGTAGTATTATGTATAGGTTATATTATAATTATGTTATTAAGTTATTAATTCTGGTGATGATATGACTTTCAAGACTCTCAAGAGATAAGCTCCCTTTTAGGTAAGCATTGTAGGTTTGCACAAATAAAATATGCCCCAGTCGCAATACAATTAGAATGCTATCCGCAAACAACTTGGCTTTACCTGGCTTCTGAGCCACCCCAAGGTGTCCACAGAAAGGTAGCACATTAATTGAATCACGTATCAATCTTTAGAATCATATTATCTGCTAGAAAAGTAATAGCATTTATGAAGCTTTTCCTATATAGCACCTTGGACTGCTTCTCTGTAGGTAGAATGCTAGTAATGTACAGCTTGAACCCTTTGGAGCATGGTGTTTGGTGAAACACACCTTCCTTTGTCCAAGAATCAGCCTGACCAGATAGAGAGCAAATCCCAGTAATCTTGTGAGGACAGTGAGAATCGTGGACTGCCTTTGCTAAATACCTGCGGTTATTCTGTGAATGAAATAGGGATGACTGTAGTGGTGCTGAAGCAGGGCACATGTGTGCACCTTTGTTTATGAAGCATTTCGTGAGAATGGCGGAGGGGGAAGCAGTGTGATGCTAGGGAGTGAGGCAGAAGGCCCCCTCGTTGACATTGGAATGACAGAGCCGGAAGGCAACTTTGAGGGTCTCCTCACTGACTCATGCGTTGCAGTGGACTAAGACGGCCCTCCAACCTGGTGGCCCATGTGGTGGGTGAGGCCTGTCTGCCCCAGGGTGGGCTGACCTTGAAAAAGCAGGCCTGGCCTTTTCTGTGATGCCAGCTTCCTCAGCAGAGCTTCCAGCCAGTTCCACCACCACGCCTTCCTCGGTGACTCAGGCTTACTCAGCGAGGCATTTAGACAGCCAGCTGGTTGAATCGCCAGTCTCACCACCCCCAGGTAGAAGGCGGGTTCATTTGGTGATGCCTACCTCCTGCAGGGGTCAGCACACTTTTTCTGCAAATGTCCAGATAGTAAATATTTCAGGCCTTGTGGGCCACAGTTTCTGTCATAACGACTCAGCTCTGCCACTATAGTGTGAACAAAGCATGGACAACACTTACATGAACAACATGGCTGTGTTCCAGTAAAACTTACCAAAATAGGCAACAAGCAGGATTTGGCCTGCAGGCTGTAGTTTACTAACCCCTGGTTTATGGGGGCAAAAGGAAGCTGTTCTTAGACATGTGCAAATCTTATATTTATAGCTTTAACGTGGAACAATGCAAAGATCATTAAATTAGGCAAATGGTAACTTGCTAACCTTTCATGCCTAAACTTCCTTATCATAAAACAAGGGCTTTCGATGGAATGATCTCTAAGGATCCTTGCATTTGGACAGTTTGATCTGCTCTTAGTGTTGGTAGCTCTGAATCACCGGTTCTAAGGAAGATACTTGGCCAGGTCTTCATTGTCATGCAGGGTTCTCCATGGCACAGGTGACATTTTGGAGGGGGGTCCTGGGAGAGAGTGCGATGCTTCTTCTAGGGCCTGTTTGCTGTTTCCTAAACCTGGCCCTCAGTCCCCTTGGTCTGGATCCCTGCTTATTCTCTTAAGAATTCCCATATTCAAAACATTCCCTACCGGCACCATTTTTCTTCACCGATGACAGTAGATACGAGAACTGCTCTGTTTCTTGATTTTATTCTGTTGTCCCCAAGAATGAGCTCTTACCTTGTGAAGCTATTGTACTTTTAATTTTAGCGAATCCTCTCCTCAGGGGTCTGGGGTGGAGCCTACACTTTATGTCAGTGTGTCTTTCCCCTGAGGACTCAGCGTGGTGAAGAGCTCACTGCAGCCCTGTTGATTTGAGATCAGGGAGGAAGGTTCTGGATCCCTTTCCCTCATCACTCCACAGTCAACTGAGAGGTTGACGGAGAGAGAGCTTGTGGGATAACTCCCAGATCTGCAATACAATCGATGCTAATGATAACCAGACCTCTGATGGGTTGAGCACTCTAGGCCCTAGAGTCTAGGGGATGATAAAGGCACTCTGCCTGAATGCCCTTGGATCCTTTGTTACCATTTTTGTGTGCCCCTGGCCACTCTGCTTCCCACAGTTAGCAACAGCGCCTCCTTTGGAGTCCTAGCTTCGGAGTTCATGGTCAGAGCTTGCTTTGCCCACACGGCTGGAGAACTGAACAGTACCTGGGAATTCAGATCTTCTCAGGGAGGCCCTGCCCAATGACTCACAGGCCCAGGAATATGCATGCCCAGTGTCTTCCCTTTGAGTGACTCTGAGGCATAACTTACAGTCTAGAGTTCCCCTGGGAGTTGGGGTGAAACTACTTCCCATGGGACCTCACTGAAAGCAAGTCCTTTTCTGGCCATCTCCCCTTTCTTATCCTGCTTCTCCCATTCCCATCCCGATTTGCCCTGGGCACATTCTCTCAGCAAATCACAAACACATGTTCATCCTCATGTGAGGGACTGATTCTAGGGAAGCCCCGGAAACAATGACTTGCTGTATCAGAGCCACGCTGTTAGGCACTTGGCACAATTTGTCACCGATCCTTGACCCAAACCTGCACGGTAGGTATAACTGTCCCCATTTTGCTGATGAGGATTCAGAGATTGAAATGACTCTCCGAGGCTCACTCAGCTAGGAAGTGGCAAATCCCGAACACCAGGTCCAGAATTCCGGCTCTGTCTTCAGAGTCTGTCTCTCTGCTCCGAGGATTGCTTCAGGATCGTGAATCATTCTTTGGGAGACATGATCACCGAGGTGCCAGAGGGTCTTTGCAGTTTTGGCTCAGAAGGGCCTCTGCTTTAGGAAGAGCGTGTGCCAGGACCTGAGGGGTTTCAGCTCCTCCTGGGAGAGCCCCAAACCTGGGCAACTGGAAGGGTGGGTGGTTCTTTTGTGTTTTTAATTTTTAATACAAAACACCAGATTATGTAAAATGGCAGCTGCCAGAAATATTGTCCTTGTCTCTCTCCAAGCGCCAGTAAAAAAAATCAAGTTACGATTCTATCCTCTGCTGAAATGGGCTTTCCTGGGATTGGAGTAGTTATGGCCCTAATCTGTGAGCTATTCATCACAGTGGCATTGGCAAATGTTTGCATACAGTAACTTCCCCCCAGTGAATCTCTTGCATTTCCACAGCTAATGGTTAAACAGGACTTGGGCTGATATTTGCATCTCTCCCAGCCTCTGGCAATCTGATTATTAGTGCAATAAATATACAACATTTAATAACTCTTCACTTTTCCACTTTGAAGCCATTAGTTGTCTCCAGGTTGACTATGAAGAACTTCAAATTCAATTCATTAACATTTCCTTCAATGGGCCTCTTAACCATGCAGGCCTGGCTTTCCCATTATGTACTGTCACTAATAATGGTTTTTACTTCTAACCTATTATTAATTAAAAAATTAAAAAGAGCCCTTCAGTCTCTTCATTTCTGAAAAAGGTTTGTATCCTCTCTGCGTGAACTGTAAAGAGGCCTTTGGAGTGTGGCTTGTAGTGTTGGATAATTGCTATCAAGGTAAATAATTTAGCTGGTCAGACAGAGTGCACTTCTTCCTGCTTTGAGTGGATGGCTCAAGTTGCGGCCAGTCGGGCAGACAGACCCGAGGCAACAAGAATCAGAGCTGCGTGAATCGGGCGTTGGGAGCCAAGAGCCTTTCCTGGGGGGATGTGCGGTGACCTCTGAAGCTTGCCATGACCTGGGATACCGCCGTCCTTTCCTCTGCAGCCAGACAGGGATGTCCCGAACCCGGAGTCTTTGCAGACGGAGGCATCTTTCCCCAAAGGCTTTCAAGGTTTTGCCATGAAGGACAAACGAACAGCACAGATCCTCTGGCCGCCCTAATCTTTTCTTTCCCTACTTCAAAGCCTTCTGCGTTGCCTCTGAGCCTGTAATTACCCTGGAGGTATTTTAGACTTGAAGCGACACCAGCAAAATTGCACTTCCTGATCATGGGAGTCCACAGTTGTGTTTAATCAATTATGAAGCTGGTCACGAGATGGAGTTTTTCAGCCATAACCATTAAAGGGGAATCATTGTCTAGCCCAACTCCTTGTGCTCAGGGTAAGGGACCCACAATCTGAAATTAAAGAAACACTAGCCACTTGATGTGGTTTAATTTCATCTCTGCCTCCTTAATTAAAAGCATACCATTACCCACCCACGTAACAAACCGACACTTATATGCCAGACTGTAACTAACAAAAAAACAAAAACAAAAAACATACACACACACACACACACACACACACACACACACACACAAAACACACACAACAAACCCTGCAAAAGTTAGGTGGAGCTAAAACACTGATTTTAAGACACCAATAGAGGCTCCCAAACACCACCGTAAAATCTAGATTTATTTATGCTGGAAGCTTTAAACAAGCTTCTAGACAATTTGAGAGTCTGTATGTCTGTCCCTCTTCCAACCTCCCCTATTCTATCTGTCTGTCTGTCTTGTATTTCTGGTGTGCGCTCTCTCTCTCTCTCTCGCTCTCTCTCTCTCTCTCTGCCTCTCTCTGTCTATATCTTTCTCTCTACCTCTGTGTCTGTCTCTGTCTCTACCTCTTTCTTGACTGTCTCTTTGCTTCTCTCTCTATCTCTGTCTGTCTCTTTCTCTCTCTCCTGCACCGTCCCATGTACACACACATCACACACCCCTTCCTTATTTGCCCTCAGCCAGCCGGAAAGGAAAGACAAAGTTTCTTTCTTAGATATTCTTTATGGACACCGGAGTGTCTTTGTGGTCAGACCTGGGGCATTCCAAGGGAAAGAAATTCAGATCAACCCTCAAAGCCGCGCGTTCTCCCATACTCCTGGCCACGCAGCCATGAGCCCAGAGAGGCCTGGCTGGGAACAGCTCTGTCTGCCACACCTGTCCGTGGTGGGTGCAGGACAGCCCAATCCACACAGCATGTCTGCAACAATCCTCACCAGCCAGTTCTGCTCCTAGATGTCCGGGGGCCTTCAGAGACTTAACCTATCAGCAAGGGAGCTAATTCCATATACTCAGGCTGGGCTGGGCCACTCTCTGCTTAGATCTCTTGCCATGCACTTCGTTGTGGTGCAGGAGCCCAAAAGCTTGGGGCAGCCAGACCACCTGTCTTGGCCAGCATCCTTGGCTCTCTTTCTTTTGGCTCCTGTTCCCCACCCAACCTACATCATTCCTTGGTGGTGATTTGTTTTTCTTCTTTGAGAGGTTGAATAGCACTGTGGTTTGGAACAGGAACAGTCACACCGTTGTGTCCAAATTCTCGCTTTGCAACTTCCCAGCTAAGCAGTTGCACCTCAGTTTTCACATCTGTAAAATGGGGCTAGTAAGAGTAATTACTTTAGGTGTTTTTCTGAGGATCCAAGGAGTTAATTCAGGTTAAATACTTAGAATAGCATATAACAAACCCATGATGTTATAAACTTTTAAAATTTGTTGCCATTTCTCATTCCCTTATCTTTGAATGAATCAGGACAGAATATAACATTTCAGCAATTCAGAGCTGAACGATTTTATGATAGGCCAGTCAGATCCCCTCATTTTTAAAATGAAAAAAACACACACAAAACACCAAAAAACCGAGGCCTGGTAAGATAAAGTAACCGACATGTTAAATAGATTGAGTGGTGGAGTTGATTCTGCTTAATCCAGTGCTCTTTCAAACACACTCTTTTGCAAATATTTCTCCTTGCTCCTGACGAGAGCGCTCAGGGTTGTGGGATGGCTAGAAAAAGCAGCATTTCTGAGTGCAGGGTTTCATAGTGAAGCCTTCATGAGCAGCCTCCATTCCTGTAGGTAGTCAATGGGCTCCTTGGGAGGACTTGGAGGATGCCCCAAAGGCCCCGGATTTCTCCCCGATTACTGCCAGACATCCCACCCTTCTCCAGTCCTAATTTTTGGATAAATGCACCAGGAGAAAATGAGCCCTCCTTTTAAATAATTGTGCATAATTTTACACAGATTATTCAGAAAGCACCCAAAGTTTTAGTTTGAGTGAGATACCTTGTCTTCTCAAAGTGCTTGGGGGCCTTAGGTGCCAGGGAGAAAGAGAAAATTATTTCTGAGAAGGGGAAACCGTGTGGAAAGAGCAAGGGTCCTTGAAAACAAGCTGTTTGGACTCTCCAGTTTTGCCCAGGGCTAGCTTGATCCTGGGCTTCCAACTGCGTCTCCTCTTCCCCTCGGCTGACTCTGCCTAAATGAATAATGGATTGTGAACGGATGTTTGGAAGCAGCCCTGGACTGATTGGGTGACCTGTGGTTGGTAACAAGTTACCGAGGTGGGTGTTGGCTGTCCGTCCGTGGTGAGGGTCATGCTGCAGGCAACTTCCCAGACTTGAATCAGAAAGACTGGAGAGAGGTGGCCCTTCCCTTCATCCCCACCCGAGCCAACCCCACGGGATGCAGAGCCTGGGCGGAGGTGACTGCAGGACCCAGTGTGCAGTCCTCCGATTGAACGGAAAATCCTACTGCCTGAGTGAGGAGTTGGGGGTGGCGTTTCGATCAAGAGGCTCAGATCTCTTCATTTGGAGCTAGAAGCCTGGTATGCTACTGTATGACTGGTGTCTCTGAGGACTGCATTCCCCAGTCCTGCACAGCTCGGGTCTGAGATGAGAGCAGGAAAGACGGCGCATGCCTCCTGATGGGATGTCCTGAGGACTTCCCATCTCAAATGCACGACCTGACTCTAATCGTGAGGACATATCAGGCAGCCAGAATCAAGGGGCATTCTACAAATACATGGCCCTGGCCTGCACTCTTCAGAAATGTCAGCATGAAAGACCAATCGGATTATAAGAGCAGCTCCAGGTCTCCACTGAGACCGTGATGGCTGCTACCCTGGAAATACCGCCTTCCTTTATGTAACATTCCAGCACTCCCTGTTCCTACCAGAGCCCTAGGTGGTGAAGGAAAACAAGAACAACCGTGCTAACTATACTTCTCCCACCTGGGGAAGTCAGTGCAAGGAATCACTGCTCTTCATTATGGGGGGCGGGGGTGACTGGCTGGCCCGCACATACCTAGCTTGTCTCATAAAGCAGTACTTGGAGAGAAAATGTTGAAACTCTGAAAAACAAACACACAAACAAACAAACCATGTTGATAAAAATTGCCACCCTCAGCACAGCTTGCTTAACGTAGCCCCGTGGCAGCAGCCTTCTGGCAGTGCAGGGAAGGGCATACAGCCATGCCATCCTTGAGAGGAGGCCAGATTGTCCTCGAGGAAGGAAGGACCAGTTTCTCCATAGCTCCAGACCCTTGACAACTCTTTCCCAGGGTCTGATTCAGAAAATGATGCCCTCCAGGGCAGGACTTGCTCTGTGACCTTAGGTCTCAATCTCCTCTTCTGCACAAGGAGAAGGGAATGCCTGTGATCTCTTCTAACTGTAAAATTGTATGACTGTATTAATAAAAATGCAATAGGCCATAAGGATATGTGTACATTGACTGATATGTTATTGGTCTGTGGTATCTCCTATAAATGTCATTTGATGTTGTTTGTACAGTAATGGGAATGGCTTCTGGGTAAGTCTGGGCATTTCATTCATTAGAAAAAAAATCTCACTTAGAACGAATACTTCGTTAAAGAGCCCTTATTTATGGCATTTGTTCCGATCTAGTTGTATACCCCGAGCAAAAGAATGTGTATCATGGCTCTTTTACTCTGAAAAGCAGTAAAAGAGTCTGAAAAGTGGGTATTTCTGTACTAAAACTCCAGCCAATAGGGTCCCACTGTCATGCTCTTCACACATTTGGAAAACATCATATTCTCTGTAACAAAGACCATCACTTATTGGCTACACAAAAGCAGATCAGCAGTTTTAAACCAAGTTTAAGTAATAGATCACTTTGAAAACTGAATACAATAAATAAATTTTTTTCATACATGCAAAATATGGCATACGATATTGGGGCTCCTTGTACCTTCCAAAAGGACTTAAATGCCAGATCTAGATTCTCTGTTGTGCAGTTACAAATATGCTTAGAGGTAGTTTGAAAAAAAAAAAGGAAACCTAAAATCAAGTAATTAAAATTTTCTGACTCTCAGAGACCAAAAGGTAGCTAAGTCTCCTGCACCCCAAAAGTAGACCTTTTAAAGTCACTGCTGCCACCAAGGTATCCTCTGTTGAGTCTCTGCTAAACTCTGGACTTGCCGGGATATCCTGCCAACTCCATGCTCCTCTTGACTTGGGGGACTGTCCCTTTTCGTGGGGATATGTAGAGGATTAATGGGAAACATAGGTGGCTGTTGAGAAGGCTCACAAACCTAGCACCCACTCATTATTTCTGGGGATGGAGAATCTTTGTGAAGGCGAAGGTCACCACTGGTCACATAGATTGCTAAGCAGGGCTCTGTGGGAAATGCCTACAGATTTGTTTCATGAGACATTGCTCTGTTCTTCTTCCCCCATCACTTTAGAACTTCCAGAGAAGTGCCAGAATAGGAGAGTACGAGAAACATACTGCTCTCTGTTCTTTGCTTTTGCATTTTTGGTTGTTGACCATTGCCTAGGACCATATGGATCTCTGTTGTTTTTATCTCTGTCTCCTCTCTAGCTCCCCACACAATGTTGGGACTGTTTGCAAGGCTCTTTTCCATCAGTCCGCCCAGCAGCATATGATATCTTAGGGATTTGCATTTTTTTTCCAGTTTAATCATTAGCTTAATGTTTGGGGGACATTAGTCATAGGAAGTCAGTCTCATTCATCCACATGCGTTTTTGAGAGTTACAGCTCTTCTCTCTCCACCATAATGCCCCCTTGAGCATGCCTTCTCCCATTTCCTTTTAAAAACACTCTGTTCTTCTGGAACTCTCAAATGAAGATATCAAAGCTGGAAGGAATTATTAATTCAGAAACTACATTTGAGTCTTCCCAAGGAGCTGAACCTGGCTGGAGCTGTGGAGGAACTGTGCTGGTGTATGGTCAGGAAATGACTTAAACCTGATCTTCAAGGGCCTGAAATTGCTCCCCTGGAAAAAGGGGAGACATTTCTCTTGCCTACAACCCTCTGGGGAGACCCAAATCCAGTGTTTGCTTCTCTTTCAATAGAAATGAATGAATGAGCTTGCTCCCCAGGCTTTTGGCCAATAGTACTGGGAACCATTCTTGGAAGTTGGGCTGCTTTTTAAGTTCTTGGGCTTTGTAAGTTGCTAGACAGATGGCTCTGGAGGGGAAGGTGGGGCTTGACGTGACTTTCAAAATGTTGACTCTAAAGAGAAGGTAAGAAGATTTTTCCAAGTGAGCAAATGACATGAACAAACGTGTGGAAGTCAGTATAATAATGACTATTCTGGGCCCCATGAGTACATCCATCTGAATCTACGCAGGAAATCAAAGTTGCTGAGCCTGGATAGGGCAGACTAGGGCACAGGTAGAAGGCTTTCGTGCCATAACTTTTGGAGTTGAGTGTTATTCTCTGGGTAACCGAGAGCCACTGAAAACGTAAGTTCAAGAATATTTGGGTCAAAGAAGAGTCTTAGAATTGTGGGTTAGATAGTGATAATTCCATAGCTAATCTCATGGGAGTACCTTTTGGGAGCTTTTTTTCTCAAAGACCAATAGTAATAATATATTTTTTGATAATGAAATCTTCATACTCTTAGAGTTTCCATTCTTTGCATGATGTCTAAGGACCCCCTTTTCAATTTTAAGTATGGTTTAAATATCTTCCTGTAACCCTTTCCTCTCCAAGTTGAGGTGTTAGGCTGTTCTTGTCCAAACACAAAACCTATATACTTGCTCTACATAGACAATGTTTTCATTCTTTTTATAACATTATAGTATGCCATTATGTAGATGTTGTTTAATTTATATAACCTGACTGCTATTGATGGCTAGTTAGGTTATTTCTAATATTTTGTTATTATAAATTATGCTACAGTGAATACATTTATACCTATATCATTTTGTATATCTGTTGGTATGTTTGTAAGATAAGTCCCTAGAAATATTATGGATGGGTCAAAGGTATGCTATTCTAAGTTTTAAGAGATATTGTTGGATTGCTTTTCATAGAGACTGCTCCAATTCACCCTCTTCCCAATAAATAGTATTTAAGAAAGCTAGTATCTTCTGGCTCACCACCACAGCATGCTGTTCACCTCTTCTTATCTCTGCCAGTCTGGTAAATGGGAGAGATTTCTCATTGTAATGTAATTGCATTTCCACAGAGAAAATTGAAGGCATTGGAGAAAATTCTTATTTTATCTCCACCATAACCACATGAGGAACAAGAGTGGAATCATAAACACATATGATTCCACTCTTGTTCCTTCCAACTCCCACCTGTGGCATTGAAAAATATGTACTCCGCTCAGGCAAAGACTGGGCCTGTCATAAATATTTTTAATCTAGTCCCTTTTTAAAAATTCTCAGACAATGATCTTCATTGGTAAGTCCTTCTTGCTGCCCCACCTTTAATCTTTCCTTCTTACCTGATTCTTTTTAAAAAGATACATTTTTATTGATTTCAGAGAGGAAAGAAGAGTGATAGAACTATGAATGATGAGAGAGAATCATTGATTGTCTGCCTCCTGCACACCCCACACTCGGGATTGAGCCCACAACCTGGGCATATGCCCCAACTGGGAATCGAACTGTGACCTCCTAGCTCATAGGTCAACCACTGAGCCATGCTCACAAGGCTCTTTCCACTTACTTTCTAACAAGAATTAGTAGCTCCCACTCTTAAAATATCTTCTCTTGACCCTAGTACCTTCCTCCACAACTACTACCTTATTCTCCTTCACAGCCAAGTCACTTAAAAATGTTTGTACAAATGCTTGCCCCTCCACTTTCCACCTCACGGTTGTTCCTCAGTATATACACACATGTCTTTTTTATCCCACAACTCCAAACTGTTCTTGCTTATGTCACCAATGACCTTTGTGTTGCTCCACCTAATGTTGACTCTTTTACTCTCATTTTTCTTCATCTCTTCTTAGTAGCATTTGTCAAAGTTGATTTCTCTTTTCTTCTGAAATATTCTCTTTTCTTGGTATTTATGACACCACTGGTTTCCCTTTTATGCTGCTGATCACTCCTCTTGGCCTCCTTTGCTGCCCCTCTTTCCTTACCCAGTTGTCTCCCCCAAGATTACAGTATCTGTTTCTTCTTATATTTTAGTCTCTCCCAAAGAGAATTTATTTTACTCCCAGTGATTTAAACACCAATTATATGCAATGGCTCCCAATTATTTATCTCTAGCTGCAACTTCTCTTCTGAGTCCTAGGCCTGAATGTTCAACTGTCTACTTTAAATCTTCACCTGCATAACTCACTTGCATTTTAAATTTAAGACGTCCAGAACTGAAATATCTCCCCACACATACACACTCAAATATTCATTTTCTGTAGTATTTTACATCTCTGTAAGTGGCACCTTCAGCCATATGGTTGTATCTGCCACCACTTTAGGCATTTTCCTGGAAAACTACCACAGCCCGCCATGTAAAATATATAAACATTTCTGTTCCTTTTATCTCCGATATATGTCTTGATTCCACTAGGTTTTCCTATGTCTAACGATTTTGTCTCTTTATCAAAGCCCTAGCATCTCTTTCCTGGACCACGATGATAGCTTCTAGCTGACCACCCTATTTTCACTCGTACTCATTCATGAAACAGCCAAAGTTTCTAAACATGCCAACTAGATAATGTTGCTTCCCTTGTTAAAACGTATGATTGGGCTTTGTATCCTAGTGACAATAAAATCCAAACTCTTCTTCATAGTATGGCTGAGATTACTAGTAGCCTTGCTGATATCCATGCTCCTCCCCTTTTATCTCCACCCCCAGTAACAGAATCTTCCTCTTACAGTTACAGACTGCATTTCCCTCCCTCCTTCCCTTGCAAACAGGCGTGGCTATGTAACAGTCTGGCCACATATTTATAAGTGGAAATGTTGCTTGGGAGTTCAGGATTCTCTAAGGAAGTTTCCCTTTGGCTGCCCTTCATACCTTCTTCCCATTGCTTGGTCCAAATGTGATGGCTGGATGTCCACAAGTCTTCTTAGACCATGACGGGACCAGTCACATGGAAGCCACATGCTAGTTGGCAGTGTAGAAAGATAGAAGGCTTCCTAGTTCTGAAGGTTGTAGAGCTGTGATTCTAACCCTGGACTGCTAATCTTTGGATTTATTTAATGTGTCTTTCTTCATGTCACTGTTACTTTGTGTTTCGGTTACATGCAGACGCACTTAATTTTAACTGCATATGGCTCATAAGGCCCTGTGTAATGCCCTAGCCCCGGCTTTCCTCCTTGACCTCATCTTATGCTCCTGTCCCCCTGGATCACTGTCTACTCCTCATGCTGGTTTACTGTCAGTTTCTTGAATTCCTTCCCACCTCGGGGCCTGTCGGGCCCTTGCCTAGAATGCTCTTTGCCAGGGGATATGTCATTTACTTGGGGTGGATTTCTCTGATTTTCTGATGTAAATAATGTTTCCTGTATCTTTCACACCACTAAGTTTTCCTTCACAATACGGATTCCAATTTGAAATGACATTTATTTGTGAGGGTGTTTTTTAAAAATGTCTGTCTTCCTACCATGCCAAAATCATGTCTATTTGCTCACTTCTTCTACTCAGAACCTAATTCTAGGCCAGGCATCTACTCAGAGAGTAATCAAATGAATGGAAGAAAGTATAGAGTACAGTTTAGAGAGAGGGCTCAGGAATCTAAGAGTCTGGGTTTTAATCCCAACTCTTACTAGTTGGGTGATTTAACCAAGTTACTTAACCTCTTTAAGCCTCATTTTACTGATATTTAAATGAGGCTAGTAGTTGAACATTCCTGAGGGGATTGTGGTAAAGATTAAGTGACCAAGTAAAATGAGAGAATTCAACATAGTGCTCTTCACAGAGGAGATGCTCAGTATCCACTAGCTATTATTAATGAATAAATGAAGAAATCAATGAAAAAACCCAACGTAATTTTAGCAGCTTGTTATCTGACCCAGAAAAGAGACCAGTCCTTCAACAGTGGCCTTTATCTGCTGAGGTCACACGCCTTCAACCAAAGGATGGAGGGAATATTGTTGGCCCGGGGCATTTTGAACGTTTACCTTGACCCTTTTCTAGGTGCAATTCAAATGCCCCTTCTCCAACAAGGCCCTCCCTTGGCCTCTGACAGTTATCTCCCTGGTTTCTACTGCACTTTGACTCACTCCCCTGGGAACTACCCCCGGGAGCCAGAACTATTGCTCTTCAAGCCCATGTCTCATCTCTCCCTGGGCGTGCCAGGCTCTTCCACGGCGGGCCGTGTTTTATGTGCTTGCCCTCCCCCGACTCCTCCTCTGACTAATGAACACGCTCCTTCTAAAAGTGAGATTTTGGTCTTTATCATCAAATGAGAGTGAAAACCAAAACACCAAGAAGTGAAGAATGTGGGAAGGAGGGGGTGGTTGGCTTCCTGTGTAGAAACCACTCCTTACCCAATTACTTCCAACCCGTAGAAGAGTTGGAGAAACCACCTCAGAGTTTGTTTTGGTTCTATTAGGGAAACTCCAAAGCCACGGTTTTGGAAAGACTTCAAACATTCCCCAGATGAGCCATCTTTCCATTTATAAGGTACTCCAAAGTCCTGAATTTAGTAAGAGTGGAACAGGACACACACACACACACACACACACACACACACACACTCACTCACATAGCAACCCACTTTGGATTCCCTGTAATCCTGGCTTGAACATTCAAGAGAATACTTGAATAATACTTACCTACTTCACTGGGGTGTTGTTAACGATTAATTACTTAATGTTTGTAAAGCACTTTGCGGATGTAAAGTGCTTGTATAAGTGCTAAGTATTATTATTATTAAGCAGAAGTTCTATGGTTTGGCTGAAAATATTTTTTATAATCACACATTTAACTGTAAATAAATCAAGTTTATTTACAAGAGGGTTTTCCTTTTAGCATCACCTTCTGGTTATTATCATTTAACTAATTTCTTTTATTTTCATTTGGTTGCAAACAGAGCTGCCTCGTCCTGAAAACCTCTATCTTTGAGATAATTTCAAGAATATCCTAGGAAAATGTATTCTGGATGATTCTGCTCCTTTCCTCAGGAGTGAGGCTGAGTGTGTATTTCTTCAAGAAATCTACACCTTCCCAGTCTCCAAGGCTTTTTTGTTGGAGTTCTTATCTCACTTAGTTTTAAATGGGGGAAAAAAATTATGCAGAACAGTGTCCTGTCACAGAAGTCAACAGAATAGATTTAATGATAATAAGAGTCAGAATAACAAAAATGGGGATTGGAAGTATTTTGGTTTCATTTTCCGCTTCCCTGTCTTCAATCTGTCTTTGTTCTTTGGAGGAATGTGAAGAAGGCGGCGGTAGGTGGCTGGGGAAGAAGCAGGTGGCTTCTGTGGCACAGCGTTATGCAAACGGTCCAGTCGAAGAGCAGCCTTAATGAAGTAGTAAACTGTCCAAGTCCATAGCAACCTGCAAGTCAAGTTCTTTCTTCCAGTGCCTTAGGCAATTCCATGGGAGTCACGCTGGATCTTTAATGAACTTAGTAGACTATAAATCAACAACGGATATGACACTGGGGAAAGGAATGAAACAGAAGAAAGTCAGACAATGAAGACTCCTGCTGCTCCCTTACTAAAAAGCACACTGTGTTTTTGATGGACCATATTTTTTGGCGTGTGTGTGTGTGTGTGTGTGTGTGTGTGTGTGTGTGTGTGTTTTCCTGAAGATATAGTTGGACAGTGTGTGTGTGTGTGTGTTTTCCTGAAGATATAGTTGGACAGTGGCTTTTTTTTGCAGAGGTTTACTTTATCTAGATATTGGATTAGAACCATGCAAGGGTTACATCCTTAATGTGCAATTCTAGGGTAGGTGGAAACAATCAGGTTGAATTACTGACATGGTAAGGAAATGAAAAGTCAAACTGCTGACCATGCATATTTTATATTATTTAATTAAAAGTAGATAACAGTATATGAATGAACCACAAATCAGATAAAAATGGCAGCATTTTCTCATATTTAACACATATTTGACTTGTGGTTGTGTGACAATTTACCAGGTCTATGATGTCTCCAAATAGAAAATCAGGAGTGTAATTAAAAAATACTGCAGGGGAGAAGCAATATCAACTCCAACCCGAGCAGAGCTAATCACAGCCACAGTTCCCATCACCGTTATTCCTATTTAATGAGACTCTCCTCTATTTCTTTCTTATCTTGAAATAAAACAGGGAAATCATCAGAATTTTTTATTTTAAATGTACCATGTGCCTTTTATAGAAATAAAGAGAATGGATGGATTAGGAATTCTAGGTGTCAAGTTTCCCTATTTATTTATTCATTTTAATGGAGTCTCATTAAAAATCCAACAGTCAGTCATTCAGAGTTGTCTTTCAGAAAAGAACTGCTAATTCACTGGATTATCTTTAGAGCTTTTGGTTTCTTCAGATGAGCGGTTGTGGAGAAGATCCATCTACTTTTCTTAGGTGTCACTGGAGTGACTATTTCTAAATTGTGCAGAGAATCTCCCCAGGGGATCCAATCTCTTCAGCACCCCCCAGACACACCAGGTATAGTCAGAGCTCAGCATCCTCAGCCCCTGAAACAGCACCACAGCCAAAGTCCCACCTCTCGCTGCCAGGCTCCTCTCAGCGTTTAGACCAAATGAGGAAGACTTTGGTGCGTCCTCTGCTTGCTGATCTTTAATTATTTCATGTTTCAGCCCATTCACTCACCTTCATTTAGAAATATTCACAAAAATCTCTCACTGAACCTTGGTTTTTCTATCAGAGTGTGAAAGTAAAATACATCCAGATATTCAATGACAAATTATTGATAACTATTTGATAGTTCCATACCTTTTTTTTGCTTTGGGTTGTATAGGATTCTGGGGTGTTTCTGTGTCAGGATCTTCTGGTCTCATACTGCCACTATCTGCACTTCTTTACCCTTAGTCAGAATAAATTTCCTAATGTTTGAATTAAAATCTTGCATTTCTTATCCTTTATTGCCCAAAATGAATGATATATATATTTACTGATTTCAGAGAGGAAGGGAGTGGGAGAGAGAGATAGAAACACGAATGATGAGAGAGAATCATTGATTGGCTGCCTCCTGCACACCCCACACTGGGATTGAGCCCTCAATCTGGGACTGTGTTCTGCCTGGGAATCAAACCATGACTTCTTGGTTCATAGGTCAATGCTCAACTACTGAGCAATGCTGACCGGGCAACAGATTGTTTTAATGATTTTTACTTAAGGGTTTTGCTTATCCAGGACAAAGAACTTGGTATTTTATCAATAGAGAAGAGCTTCAATATATAGATAAAGGAGAAGTATAGAGGTGGGTGATTCCAAGTAAAGAACCCGGTGTGTCCTGAGCAAGCCCAGTGAGATAGTTCCTCGAGAAGGGTGGCAACCAGGGAAGGAGGGGCCTGGGCCATATCCCCTGAGCAGACTGGTGATCTGAGTCAGCATACCAGGTACAGCTGCGGGGAGTGGGGGAGCAGATTCCGGAACCTGGTTCTGTGAAGTCCAAAGATCGATGTGTGGATGATAACAGAAGGCTCAGGGGGGAGAGAGTCAAGAACATGATGGAACAGGGTGGGAGACATGTGTTAAGAGCGGAATTCAGAATTCAGACTGGTGAGTCTGGAAGAGAGAGTCCCTATTCCCCTGAAATACTGCCCAGTGGCCATTGTGACAGTGGTCATGGTGGCTTAAAGGATTTTCTAAGGGTGTGGCAGGAAGTGGGGGAATGAAACCCACTCAGTTAAGTAAATCTGGGGAGTGTACTCAGATTTCCAGTAGGAAATTAATATAACCTTAGTCTGAAGAAAAAGAACAGGGTTAGAATGACTCTGTGTCACAGATTTTAAGACATTCATGTTCTACCATTTTAGCATCTCTAGTGTTGGTTTGCACCTCACAAATTGATGGCATTTTGGATTTAATAATATATGGTTTAGCATGAATGACTTTCATGAAGGCACAGGAAAGAGATGAATCTCTGGCCACAAGCATTCCTCGGTGGATGTGAGGGGCAGAGGTCTGCTCTCTGTGGCGTATTAACTGAGTATTGTGAATATGGCCCTCTTGCCTATCACGATGATTTCTCAAATGAAGTTGTAGGAATGTCTCACTCAGATGCTGGATCTCAGCTTCCTCTTTTCTGACATTGCCATGTGTTCCTGCTCTTTTGTCCATTTGGGTTTATATGTATTTAGAGAAAAGTGGAGATGGTAAGAGATCAGGTTAAATGTCTGCCCCTCAGAGAGGCCTTCCTAGACCACCCAACAACTAACCATCACATCACCCTGTTTTATTCTTATCACAGCACTTACACTTTTCTGATAAATTTCTATTACTTCGTGGGTTAATTTTGTTTATGATTCATCTTCCCTATTAGAATGTAAGCTCAAAGGGGGCTTTATTCATTTAAGTGTCTTCTGTGCTTAGGAGAGGGCCTGGCACATCGCTGACTCTTAGTAAACCTGTGTGAATGAGTAAGTGAATATATGACCCTGAAAAGAGAGTTAGGGCTCCCTTGAGCAAATATATATAACGAGCATTATATCCAACTAATGTGTTTTAGGGTGTCTTGTGGGTTCCTCTATCTTTCCCATCTATCTTTTAATGAAATAAAAAAAAAACAACTTTAAAAATCTATGATTCTGGGTCTTTAAGACAGCAACCCCTAAAATATAGCTTGAGATATTCCAGAATCTTAAATTAAGCCTCCCCATCTCCTTGTCTGGGCTTATGCATGCTGATCCAACTTCAAATCAGCTGAAAGCTATTACTCACCCTAAAATTAAAAAGCAAGAAAACAACCTCTCTTCTTGCAAACAGACATTCACGGAAAGTTTTGTTCCTGTTATGTTGGCTATGGTCAGAGTGATCCATATTTATATGGTTATAAAATATCTCTCACATGTTTAAAATAGATTTATGAATGTTACACTAGTAGTTATAATTACTAAGGTTATCACTTCAACAAATTTAAGCCCACTGAAAATACTATCAAAGGAAATTAACCTACCTCCACATACAGGCAACTCTCAAAATAGCTCACTTATTGCCTAGAGATGGAGATCATGCTAGGAGAAACTGTGAAAATGGACATGAGTCATAGAACTAACTTTTAGCTTAACCTACATTAATCCCTTGAATAGCATCACTCTCAGAATGAAATTAACCTCTTCGATTTTAGCAGATCAACTCCCATTATGCTTTCATTCCAAGTTAAAAGCAAACAGATAAACAAAACCTGCTAATATTTTGAGTGTGTGTGATGCAAAGTCATTTAGGAATCACTTAAGGAATGTCTCTTGCTAAATTTAAGAGCAATAGGCAAGGCAGGTATATGTAAGGAGAATTACTCTCACTTGATCACATTAGGGCCATCTTGATGCTGGCAGGGGTCCTTGTCATGCTAGGAAAGAATAGTCTAAACACTGTCATCATCATCATTAGTTTGATGGTTTAATGATGTGGTGTGCTACTCATATGGGTAAATAGTAAGTGTTTATCATTCCTTCATTCAGAAGCCTTTGTCCTATGTTCTACTTAGTGAGTGAATTTGCCTGACCTGTAATGACCCAGGCTCATTTACTCACCAACAATTAACTGAGCATCTACTATATTGCAGATGCTAGGCTGGGTTCTGGGATACCGAGAGAGAGAGAACCTGAACTTTCCATTAAGACTGCTGAGGCATGTCTCTGGCTTCCCTGACAATGTTACGGCAGTGTGTAAATGACACTGGGGCATCTGAGTCAGAAGTGGAAAAAGAGTCATCGTATGCCTGGAACATGTCTTATTTTCAGGCGATCAAAAAGCGAAGTACAGGCCCAACTACCAAATGACTGACAGAAACTTCCCTATTGATCTGAACATTTCCATCTTAAATAGGCATGACTCTTGCAATTTCTTGGATACCTGTTTGATTTGCTTATATCTACAGCCTTGTAGGGTATGTGTCATTGTGTCCATTTTACCAACGAGGAACCTGAGGTTTAGAGAAATTGTTATTAAATTCCTGTGGCTGCTATAACAAATTATCATAAACGGATCAAATTATTATTAAAGCAACGGGAACTTATTCTTCTACAGTTTCAGAGGCCCACAGTCTGAAATGAAGACATTGGTGGGCTGTGCTTCCTCTGGAGGGTCTCCCTGGCACGGACATGGCTGACTGTGCCCTGAGGCCGGGGCCGCAGCACCCTGTGGGCTCCTCCACCTCCTGTGAGAGGAAGGGGAATGGCAGGGTTTCCGCCAGCTCACCTTCATCCGTTGCTTCACCCTTAGGGCACAGCACCGGAAAAGAGCCTTACAATAAGAGGCAGGCCATGAGGAAGGTTTTCCCATTTTTCACTCTGAGAATTTTGCCTTCCTTGCTCTCCACTCATCGACTGGGCTGCCTCCTGTTGGAGGAGATGTTATACATACTTTTTTATAAACACTCATTTAGCTTCTTTATCTGCGAAGGATCAAATTTTATTTCTACACAAAACCCGCTCAGAAGGACAAGATCTCAGGGACTGCCTTAGAACCCCTGTATTGAGACTTCTCATTGGGGTGAAACCTGGCTGCTTGTTTGAGTCACACAAGTGCCACGGATGTGAAGGTCTGGCCGAGGGAATCTCATGGGCAGGGAGATGAAGGCCCTCATGGGCCATGCCTGTAGCTGCCACCATTCCAGACAGAGAGCAGCCATCAGGGCTGACAAACTGTGTCCTGGATAATGCCAACCACATACACTAGTGTCCACTCAGAGATGAGTATTATTCTTAAATTTATTCCTAAAATAGGAATTCTAGGCCAACCCGTTACCCTTGTACTTCGAAGACTTTTTTTATTCCATCCCTTCTTTACTGTTTTTTCTCCTTCTCTCTTCTTGAGATGCTATGTGGTACTGAAAGTGGACAGGGAACCAGGAGAGGTCTAGACCAGGACCTGGTGCCGAGTAGTTGTGCCGCTGGGACATGTCACAGAACCTCTTCTGGCCTCGGTTTCCTCCCTAACACGGAGCATGGGTCTCTCTGAGTACCCTTGAGGTGCTCACTTCACATCTTGCCTCTTCCCCCTCCGAGACAGTCCATTTTCCTCTCCCCTACCCACCAGGCCCTTGTCTTCTCTTTGCAATCATCCCCTTTCTAATCTTCCTCTTTCCTCTCTTTTCTTTGTTCTTTTGGGGAGCTGAGGACCACAAGTCAGATTTGGTGTTCATCCTCTTTGGACAATGATGGAGATTCCTGAGCCCCAGTTGATAAGACATCAGGCATAACATGAATAAGGGTTTGCACTACTTTGGTGAGGACAATCAGCGCCATGATGTCACAGGCTGGGCAGAAGCCATGGACTGCCCAAACGTGCCCATTCCTGGTGGAAAAGGGAACTAGGAAGAGAGGGACCACATGATGGCATCTCTTTCCTTTTCATATCTGTGCTTCTATTTCCTTTCCTTACATTAGAGGCACAGTCCCCACGACCCTTTCTCAGAGGGAGGCCCAGAGATTCCCTAGCCATTTCTCTCCACGGTGCTCCAGCTTCTCCCCCAACAGCGGACAGTGCTGGGTAAACCCACAGGAGACTCTTCCTCCTTTCATCTGCGCTCCCAGATTATCCCCTCTTCCTACTTTGTTTTTCAAAGACAAGACCACCTTAGACTGGGGCTTCTTCCAAAAGAGCGTTTGGCAGCTTTCTCCCGAGCCCCAGGGGAGCCGGAGAAGTGGTTTCTTCTTTTTCCTAATACAGGTATTAAGCTGACTTAATATTCACTTACTCTGAAAAATCCCACTTCACAGAAACATTTTTTAACACGAGCCAAAGCATTTCTCCCCTAATTCAGCACAATTGCGCCTGGTTTATATCCATTGATGTTAAATGATTTCCCGTTTAATATCAATTGGAAATGGCTGATTTCCTACCCCAAACAGTACTTAATGTCAATTATGGCAGGCAGGGCAGAGCTGTTTTTCAATTAACTACACCACTCCATTTTGTTTGCCGGCAAATGGTGCAAAATACATGCACACAGAGCCACCTTGTGCAACAGTGACGGAGGACTCAGTATTGATTTTTCTCAGACATCTTTTGACTGCTGGTTTGGAAAGTGTTTGTAGTCTGGGGATGGGGGTGGGGCGGGTGAATGGGGGAGCGCACCTTTTCCATTTTCCCTGGGGACCATCCTTCCATCAGAGAACCTTCCAGCGTGGTGGTTACCAGAACTTGTTGGGGAAAGTACAACACTCAGCTATCAATGGTCTAGTTAGAATAGAGTTCACAGAAATATGAAAGGGGGTATGGATTCATAAAGAAAATGTGACTATCACATGGATTCTCTAGTAATTCTCAGAGAGTCTGGGTATGGTTGCAGTGTAAGGCTAAGAATGGCACCTAACATTTATTGAATACCTACAGTGGGTCAGCACTTTAGGTTACTCTGAATCCTCTCAATAACCTTGCAAGAGATAGAATATACCTGTTTGATAGATGTCTCTATCTGAGGGGATAGATTGTCTGATGCCATTGAGCTAAGCTATTCAGTTGTTGGAATTGGAGTTCAATCCAGGGCTGTCTGATCCTATCTCATGGACCAGTCTTCCATTCTTAAGAAACTAATGGGATCAGTGGTTTCTCTCGCCCTTGGTCTAAGATCCAAAGCCTTACACCGTCTTTTCTCATGTTGCCATGTTCTCCCACCTTTTTGTGTGGAGGCCTTTCCTTCCACTTTTGCCTGTGCTAATTCCGCACCTTTCAGAGATGAGCTTGAGTCATCTCTGAAGTGTCTCCTGACTGCTCTGACCACCTTGGGCATGTTCCTCTGACCCCTTTCAGCACTGATGCACTGAGATCCTTTGCCAACATTTTGCACATATGGCTGCAGAAAACTTGAAGAGCAGAAACCATGTAGGAAAGAACTTAGGGTGAGGGGACTACTAGGTCTGAGCTGAAATCTAGTGTTGTCATTTTCTTGACTCATTCCTTCTGCATTCAACAATGATGTACTAAGTGCCTACTATGTGCCAGGCATTATGCTGGGAGCTGTTGGTACCAAGGACCATATATGCCAGTGGAGGGAACAGACTCTGAAGGGCAGCTTCAATGGACTGTAAGGGAGAGTATGGGATTGCCAAGACAGAGGCACTTGGCTCAGTGGTGGGGGAGGCAGAGGAGCCAGAGAGGTTTCTTTGCATTGGGCATCTGACCTGAGTTTTGAGGCTGTTGTTAACCAGTAACAGGACAGGTCAGAAAGGGATGGAAAACCCAAGGGAATGCTGTAGTGCAGAGCCAGAACAGCAGCTGGGTATTGATAACGCTAGACCTGGCAGGTTTTTTAAACTCTTAAAGCTCAGTCCTTTATCTACACCCTCATCATAGGGATGACGTAAGGATCAATAGTCCCATACATTTACTGAGTGCTTACTCTGAGCCTTGCATTGTTATAAGCACTTGTATTATCTCATTGAATTTCCATGATTTTATGAGGTAAGCACTACTATTATGTTCATTTTACAGATGAGGAAACTGAGTCACAAAGAGTTTAATAAACTTGACCAACGTAACCAAGCTAGTAAGAGGTAGGGCTGGAGAGGTCTAGCAACTGAGGTTAACCTGTTAGGCATTAATCTATGCTGTTTCTCGAATGGCAGTTGCATGTGAACTGCGCAGTGTAGTGCTTGAATAAAGCAAGCACTCCATTAATAGTTACTGCCTTGATTTCTGTACTTGTGTATATATTTTAAAACCATTTTCTTTGGAAAGGTAAGTTCTTTCCTCTTTAGAACTTGGGTATAGGAATGTGCTAGCTACATGGCAATCCCCTCTCCCCCTTTACATTGGGACCTATTTCAATGCTGCGCAAATAGAGAACATGAAAGGCAACACTGGGACAAGTGCTTGTGCAGATGAAGGTTGCCAGCCAGATCAAGAAAAAGTGAAGCTTCTTATTTAAAAGGTTTACTAGCATCACAAGGCAGAGGATTTCTTGTCTTGGTATTGCCAAGTGGGCACTCTTTTCTTGGCTACTCTTTGTAAGGTGGTTTGGAAATGAGCCTTTGGGTGGTGATGGGGGCGGGGGAGGGGCAGGTCCTCTTGAGCTCTCAGATGCCAGGACAACTCATGTATTTCTGAGGTGGTTTGAGTGTCATACTTGCTAATATAAGTTACGTTTTTCATCCTGACCAATTTATTTGGAGGAAATATCGGATAGCCGTGCAGAGGCTGATCCTATTAGTTGAAAAATATAATATCTTCTCCAAGTAATGCTCTGACCAGTACTCAAAGACATACATTTTATTTTCCCCTTCCCATGTCCTCCGTTAACCTCATAAGACACTTTGTATATCACACGTGCGTCTGAGATATTCAGATCTGTGTAAAACTCTATCGGATTATTTAATAGGACTGTTGGATGGGGATTTGGATTTTCTTTGAATTCTTGTAATTGTAGGTTAATTTAAAATGTTTACAACTTAAGGTAATTAAAGTCACCCATACATGCTAGTCATGTTTATTTTATTATATGTTTTTGAGTTTAAGATCAACTTGAAACATTAAAAGGGAAGGAGAATGAAAGAGAATGAACATAGGGAGGAGGTGGGACTAAAGACCTCTGCTTAGTATGGAGTCAGTATGTTACTGTTTTAAAAAATGGTACCAATATAACTCTTCTGCAGTAATTTCCAGCCTAGACAAACAAAGAGAGTTTTGCTATTTGACATTAGACTGTATTTATGGACATTATCCCATCCATCCTTGCGGTATCTCAGAATGTCATGAGAATAAATATCTTTTTCAGTTTAGACCGGCTCAAGGTCGATGCTCAGAAGCCAGACCTTTGGACTCCTTTGTGCTACACATCTGACTCCCAGTGGTTGTCCTGTGCCTTGATTGAAAGCATCCTTCTCTAGGGTGGGCTTTCAGAATTGGAAAGAATGGACAGGAAGAGGTTTATGAAGAAATGGGAAGTTTGTAAAGAATGCCTACTACGAGCCCAGTACTGTGCTAGGCAGATTTTAAACACTTTCTTAATTTCTCAAAGGAAACCCTGTTCTCTCCACCTTATATACATGCCTTTTGGTGAATGTAGTCTTTACAACAATAGGTGGTGTTTATGCCAGAGATTCCCAGGTTTTGCCAAACAGAAACGGGCATTTGGCATGTTCTGGGGCATCGGGTCGATACTATTATGTCCAGCTCATAGATAGGGTAGGAAGATGGACTCAAGGTCCCTAAGCAGAAATGCTCGACATTTGGCTCAGGTCTCTCCTTGGTGCTTTTAATTTTTCACCTCCAAGGGTATCTAATCCAACTGCTAATTAAGGGAAAAATAGAGACAGCAGATGAGAAGAGTGACTTTTATTTTTCCTTTCAAAGGGATTTAAACCTTTGGAAGGTACACAAATGTAGTCCTATTATTCAAGTTAATTTATAGTCCTTCCCCTGTCCACCTCAAGGAATTTATGAACCTAGAGAAGCTGGAAGTCCCTTGGCAAAGTAAACAAACTGTAACTCAGGGTTGTGCACTTCCAAGGAGCCTCTCTCAGCAGGTTTTATTCTCACACCAGAGGTGGAAAGATAATTTGGTGAACCGTACTTTGTCTCATTGGGAGCAGCCAAGAGCCTGCCTGCATGCTGCAGGGAGCGAGGGGCTGACCAGGAAGCCATCTGTGGGTAACACATAGTAGCTGCCGTTGTCCTGTGACAACGATGATGACAAGAAGAGCTGGAATTTACTGAGCTGTCACCATGAGTCAGGTACCATCCTACACGCTTCAGCCTGACCATAACTCTTTGAAGTAGACACCGTTACTATCTCCACTTTACAGGTGAGGAAACCGAGGCTTTTAGATGTTTGAATATTTTTTTGCTAGATGAAGTCAGAATGTAACTTCCCACAATTTATCTACAGGTGGGCGTTATCTGAGTAGAGAGGGAGGGGGCTGGAATCAGATAGTGTGGTTTTTTTTTTAAACTGGGAGATTTCTTATTCTCTCTTTTCATCCCCATTCTCCTCAGACAATGAGCACTAGACTGGGAGTCAGGAGGCCTGTGTTCCAGGCTGAGCCCTAGAAGGCACTGGCCATATCATCTTGGATAATTCCCTCCCCCTCTCCTGGCCTCAGTTTCCTTACTTATAAAAAGAGAAGGACAACATAGGTAGCTGATATCTAGGGCCTGTGGCTCTCGATTTCAATGGCTCTGGGATTCTATGAACCAGGGTGATCGATTTTTGCCTTTCAACCCCTCCTCCTCCACCCTTGTGTGCAGGTCAGCAATGCTTCTCTTGGATGTGCAAGGCACTGAAAAGAAAGTTGTTTTTTTATGTGCTGTATACCAGACGACCTTGATGTGATGGACTATGAGATCTGGTGACACTGCACACTCAGTACTATTCAACACTTTGCCTGAAAGGGAGGAAGGAATGGATTTATTGACTTGCGACTTTGACTCGGGCCTGTGAATCAGGCCTGTTATTATGTGGAATGATTAGGCTGTAGTGGCAGGGACAAGTTAAAGTAGAACAACAAAAGACCTCCTTAACCTTTACCTGGACACAAGGCCATTCATAATGACTCGTGTGGTTTGGAAAACCAAGTCTCTTCTGGAGCCCCTACTACTTTTGCAGCCCCAGCAAATGAGCAGGAAAGGGGAAGATGGATGGGTGAGGGGATGAAATGTAATCCCATTCTGCATAGTCCTGTTTAGAATGCTGAGTTCAGGTCCGTGTCAAAAAACAGAGATGGCTGAGAGATCATCATCATTTCCTTTGGCTTGAAAAAGGAATTTGAAACCAGATGGTTGCTCGCTGAGAAAACTTCCCACTATTTGTTATCCACGAGAGCAAATTATGCTGTTTCTGAAAGATATCTTCCCTCTTGAAGGAACCGTGTGCCTTCTATTAATGTGAAAGGAACTGGATACATAGAGCTTTCACACACACACACACACACACACACACACACACACACACACACACCACAAACACACAGCACACACACACAGCACACAAAGTCTCCTTGAAAAGCTAAAGTAGCTGCAACACTCTTAGACTTCTCTCACTTCTGAAAGAAAATCTTCCCCTCTAGCTCAGCTCCCTGGCTCAGCCGGATGAGCCATATTTTTGGTGGAATGGCTACAACATCAACCATTTAAAATATTGGGTAGACGGGGGTCTATTCAGACACCTTCTCGTAAATATCTTTGAGTTTTAATGGAGTCGGAAAGGACAGAAGAAAGAGAGAATCAGAGTATTAAGTTTGAAGAGACCTTATTGATCCCCCAACCCAAGGGTAAACAGAAGTTTTCTTTCAAGTCCAGATGGCAAATATTTTAGGCCTTGCAGTCCAGTTAGTCTTTGTCACAAATGCGCAGCTCTGCTGTTAATAGAAGAAAGCAGCCATGGACAATACATAAACAAGCGAGTGTGGCCGTGTTCCATAAAACTTCACTTACAAAAACAAGTGACAAGCCAGATTTGGCCCACAGGCTGTAGTTTGCTGACCCCGATCTGACCTATTGATCAGATGATAGAGACTGAAGCCCAGAAATGTGAAAAGGCTGATCTAGGGCCAACTCAGCCAGCTAGCCTTGGAGCTAGGCCTGGAGACTCGTGGAGGAGGAATCAGATGCTTAATTTTTCGGGTCTGGTCTGGAGACTTCCTTCAATTGCATGGTCTTAGTCCATTTGAATGCATTAATATTCCATAGCAATTTGCTGTAAAAATTAATTTATAAGATACTATGTGGAAACCATGCTAGGTTAGTAGAGGTCATGGCTGGGGTGAACTAAGATGTGTGTGTGTGTGTGTGTGTGTGTGTGTGTGCGCGCGCGCGCGCGCGTGCATATTGGTGACCTTGAAACCCAATACCCCCTCACATACATCATCCAAGTAGGGTCTGACTATATCCACGGATTTACACGGGCTGGTGGAAGGAATTTAAATCCTTTCTATCACTGGGGCTCAGACTTAGGCAAACATGCCTGGGAGAACTCAGGGGGGTTGGTTCAACAGATATGAGGCCACAGAAAAGGACAGTGGGGCTTTAAGAGAAACACAAGCTCGGTGTGCTTGGTATAATAGTGGATGAACCTAGAGAAACAGACCTTGGCTGAGAGGGATGGTAGACCAATGCTTGGGTCATAACAACTCACGGTTTCTGAGCAATCACTATATGTCAGATGCTATGCTGTATGCCTTTTAGGTGTTAGATCATTTGATCTGCATAACAGCCTACAAGGTAGGTATGTACTGTGATCTTCCTTCTGTGCCCGTCAGTGGCCTCCAATGTAAAGCATTGCTTGCTCATTCACTACACATGAGGGCTGCAGGTGGGCTGCAGCTCTGCTCCGAGCTCAAGGTCAACTGTGGGTCTGTTCATGTGTTTTCTCATCCTGGGACCCTGGTTGAAGGAGCAGTCTTCATCTTGGATATGTTCTCATGGTGGGATAATGTAAAAAAATTGCAAGAGCTGGCTGACCTTTGTAATCACTTTTAAAGCTTCTGCTTGGATGTTGTATGCATCAGGTCCACACTTATGCCATTGACCCAAGCAAATGAAGCTTATGGGTCAGGACATCCCACTATCTGTGATCTTAAGGTTGATCATTTAGGTAAGGTAGTGCATAATCACTCTCCAAAGTAGGTCTGTCTTTTCCCATTATAGATGATACCTTGAAATCTTGTGATTATCTTGTTCCCCATAAACCGTCCCTTCACAGTTTTAGCAAGTAAAAATATAGATGCCCAGTTAATTTAATTTCAAATAAACAATGAATAAATTTTTTATATAAGTATGTCCCAAATATTGCATGGGAATATATGTATACTAAAAATTTAGTTGTTTTTTATCTGAATTTCAATATCACTGGGCATCCTGTATCTCTTCTGGCAAGCCTGGTCTCTAAGAGCTCAAGCTGGGGGGTATTGAGGGTGGGGCACATGTGAAAAGGAGGGGATATGGGAAGGTACCAAATGCTAAAGACAAACTGCACAGATGTGGTGAAACCTCCTGAAGACAAGTTTGTACCTAAAGGTTTGTGGCTGTTAAAGGGAGTGTGACTGGAGATGCTGAAGATGCAATCGCAAAGGAGGAGGAGGAATCAGATGCTTAATTGGGGCTGGTCGCAGTGTTGGGTGAAGATGGTCTGAAAGGATGCTGCTTTCATCCAGTGTGTACTCTCCTAATTCCTACTACATTGAAACCCCTAGGTGGGCACTAGTTTAAGACAGAGTCGTGTCCTAACGGTTATTTTTCGATTGTTCCGTGTATTTTGGACAGTGAAGGGGCCTCAAAGCTTGAAGTCTAGGGAATGGTTGGATCAGGGATTCCCTAACATCAGTGCTTATACAGATCATGTGAAGCTCCTGTGAAAATACAGTAGGTCTGGAGTAGGGCCTGAGATTCTGAATTTCTAACGAGCTTCTGCTTGATATTGACTTCTCAAACGGTCTTCTAGCTGTCTGACATAGTGGATGAGTGAATGATATTGGAGCCAAAGATACCTGGTTTCAGGTCTTGGCTTTGCAACTTTTGATTTTGTGTCCTTGGGAAAGTTATACAATCTTTCTAAACTTCTGATTCCTCTTCTTTAAATGATACTAATTCTATCCAGCAAATAGGGTTGATGCAAGGATTAAGTCAGATAGTGGCCACAAAGTGCTCATCATGATAGCCTTGAATGTTATAAAATGCACAATAAATACTTGCTATTTTTGTTAATAGTCACATTAATATAATATGGAAAATGAGTAGATATCTCCATATTATATTAATGCATTTTACTCTCTTAGAGTAGAGAGCCACCCCCTATTTGACATGATTTATTATACAATATACGAAGTGCAACAGACAAAGAGGGTAGCTGCCTTCTTATCCAGAGTAGTATATTGCTTCCTAGAAAAAACACACACATACACATATTTTCCAGAGGGGACAACAGATTAAGAGCAGCGAGTTCCATGAAGGGAAGAAAGCTATAGATATAGAGCTAGTAGCAGCCTTGACATCTAAAAAGTAACAGGCAAGGGGGAGGGAGGGGTTAATAAATAAGAAGCCAACTTGAATGTGCAACAGTGTGGTGTTGTTTAGTGTGAGGGACAAACAGCCTTACCTTGCTTCATAGCCATTACTTGATTCAAGTTTCCCAAAGAAAATCAGAGGTAAGATAGCAAGGGCTGAGACAGGAGGACATAGAAATTCAGTAGAAACAAAGCACACTCTGCTTTTGATTCTACACAGAAAGTCTTTCTTTCTTGGAGTTTCTTGATGATTCCTTCCGTTTGATAATGATGGTAATATGGCCCGACCAAAAGAGATTGAAGACCTATAACCAGGGCTGTGAGTTTGGGAGGACCTGGGCATTTGTACATCTGACTGTACATGAGATTGCAAGCCATACACATTTGAATCTCGGTCCCAGGTGCTAGAGAGTAGTGGCCCACAGAACCAGCTCCAGAGTCAGGCTGCCTGGGTTGAAATCCACTGCAACCACTCATTAGCCCTGTGACCTTGGGCTAATTACTTAACCCCTCTGTGCTTCTCATCCTCCCAATCAGAAGCAAGCATCAGGGAAATGGTCCCCAATCTTTCTAACCAGGTCACCTCTCCCTCCACATCTTAGGCCACTATGTGTCTCTCCTTTTTTACACAGTTAAAATTCCACATTTACTTATAATGAATAATTAATAAGCTCCATAAAGGCAAGCATCATGTTTGGTTTTTCTCAGCATTATATCTCTAGAGCATAGCATGATGTTTAGTCTATACTAGGTACTCAATAATATTGGTTGACTGAATAAATGCATGCATGAATGAGTGAATGGATATTAATGACCAAGCAAAGATTCAGGCAGAATCAGGGTGTGGGATTATATAACAGTGAAGGTTCATCCGGAGACATTGACAGCTGAGTCACCTCATCAGGAGATGACTCAGATCTTTCCTGATTGGTCCCATTCCTAGAGCTGACCTTTCAGACCATGAGGTTCAGGAGTGCATTCTATTTGGCTCATCTCCATCCTCAACTCAGTGTGTGGCATTCGTGGACACTTACTGCATTTTCTTTCTTTCTTTCTTTCTTTCTTTCTTTCTTTCTTTCTTTCTTTCTTTCTTTCTTTCTTTCTTTCTTTCTTTCTTTCTTCCTTCCTTCCTTCCTTCCTTCCTTCCTTCCTTTCTTTCTCTCTCTCTCTCTCTCTCTCTCTCTCTCTCTCTCTTTCTTTCCTTTTGTCTTTTTTTTTTTTTTTTTGCCTAATGAATGAATGAATCACTGCCCAGGGAGGAATAAGCCCACACATTATCATTTTATCTCCCATTTCACTGTTGGGAAGTTGGGCTGGGATGACTGGTTTCTATTGGGGTTGGTATAGCTGAGGCCTCTGAATGTGTCTTTGAACCACCTTTTCTCGGAAAAGGATTCTGAACACCGTACTTTGGTGTTTGAGGCTATTCACCATCCCACCTCTGCCATATCATCACTCTCCAAACCCAAGCCCTCTCACCCGGGGTGACTTTGGACCTAGCCTGTTGTCATTCCCCCAGGACACAAAGCTGGGTGGAACCCTCCTCCCCTCCATGGCTGGGAGTGCCTCTGTTTCCTCCGTCTTTCTGAGGAAATGACTTTTCCGGAAAGAATAGACCCAGGCCCCAGGTTCTTGGCAGCGAGAACTGGAGGGAGAATGTAAGCTGAGCCTCATCCTTTCTGCCTGCACTTTACAAATATCTCATTCTTTATTTCCCTCCAACAACATGCGATGACCCTTTGGCAAGTCCTTAGTGCTAAATTTCTTTTTTATGGAGGCAGCAGTAAAAACTCTAGGGCCTTTGATAGGCAGTGCTGGGATGTAGAGCGGATGTAAATCACTTGAGCATTGGCCGGATTCGGTTGACAGATTTCTAGGTTCAATGAAACGTTCCTTTCCCAAATAAATCAAATTCTGGCCTATGACCATCTAAGCTGGGAATGCTTCTGAAGTGTCTGAATTTGGGCTGAGCTTGTAGCTTGTCCTCGTTCGGCAACGGGCATGGATTTTGCAGTGAGCAGGGAAAAGAAAACTCACCAGGCAGAGTGTTGTGTTTTTCTTGTCCTCTTGCCTGAGGCTTTGAGTATGTTTCCCTGCTGGTCCCTTAAACAAAATGGATGCAAAGCACAGATAGAGGAAATCTAGGAGGTCTTAGAATAAGCATTTAGAGTTGAACCCAAGCTTCAGCAATGGAGACATTTTGCTTGAAAAGAAATGTGTGTGTGTGTGTGTGTGTGTGTGTGTGTGTGTGTGTGTGTGTAAAACCTCTGATCTGGGTCTTATTCAGGATTTGTATGTGGAATGGTGTTGAGAAGATCGGCTTTTGGGAGCTCTTGGGATTTTAGGATTGTCCCCAAAGTGTCTGTTATCTTGCTGTGACTCAAATTACCTTGAGGGTTAGAGAGACCTGCCTTTTGTTTTTGGATTTAGTTTTATCATTTCAAATGACATATTTTCCCCTTCATAACCTAAGTGCCCATGCGCCTGTTTCCTAAAGGAGTCCCAAGCACAGACGAAGGGACCCAAGACATCAGCATGGGTAAGGTAGGAAGGCCCGCACCGCGCCTCTCCCCTGTGGGGGAGCAGTGGGGAATGGAAATGTGCAGCTTCTCCGGCACAGACAGAAGTCAGGTGGGGGGCTGCACTGACACTCACTAATGGCCCAGTTACCACGGAATAGCATAGTGCCATTAACAACTGATTATACACATTATTGGGTAGCTCACAGCTAATGGGACCTGTCACAAGATCTCAGAAGACTGGGCTTATGATCTGTTGATAAATAGGTGCGTGGTACACGTGGGTCAGTCATTTCCTTGTTAAGAAGGAAGGAGGAAATGAAGTGACAGCCACGGCGGTTTCACACAGACCAAGGCTGCGACGTGCTGGCTGCAACGTGGCATTAGGACACAGGCCTGGGGGGTGCTGCGGCGCAGTGGGATGTGTCTCCGTTCTCGTCCTGCAAATAGAGAGGGTGGCTGTACAGGAGGCAGTGCCATGGGGATTGTACAAAGTGCATTGGGACTTCAGCGTTCCAGGGCAAGGTGTCGCCCTCCTAGCAGTCCCCATTGGAAAGCTGGGAATTAGCCTTTGTTGTTGTACCTCCTTTGTGTGTGTATTTTGTTTGTTTGTTGGTTTTGGGGTGTGTGGAGGGGATATTCTTTTTTGTGTGTGCTCAATTGTGTCCTATCTTTGAAGGAGTCATTTGCAAATGTGAATAAACAGGGATGAGAAGAGCATTGCAGATAGCACTGTATGATTTAAACCAGGGCTGAGGTCCACTCCCCATCCTGCTACACTTATCCAGGCTGGTGAGTGAAGTAGATCTGAACTTTAGACCACAAACACAGGTGGGCAACACTGTTTTATGTAAATCACATTACATCTGATTAGCAATTCAGTCTCATTCATTGTGGAGAAGAGGAGGAGGGGTGAGGACATTTCCCAGGCCCCTCTGGGATCACGGCACCCTGAGAGTTGTTCCGGCCCTAACCGGCCGCGGTTCCTCAGAGTCTGACGAAAGCAGTGCTTCCTCAGCAGCACGTTCTTGCCGAGGCTGGGAGTGCTTTGTCTAGGGTCAGCCCCCTCTGATTCCTGACACCGCCTTTCCGCCTTTCCGTCAGAGGCCTGTCTCCCAGGGAATTGCAAAAGGACCCAGGAGTCTCACTCTCCTCAGGTTCCTTCTCAGTCTTGGGAAACCCCCCAAATCAAAAGCATTTTTTCTTTTCTTTTTTTTAAAATGTCAATGGAGCTCAAACTTTGGGGGCAAAATAAGGCCACGTAGGGACCCCTCTGCAGGCAATTTTCACTTTCAGTTTTTACTGAAAGAGGGAACACAAAGAGCCTGGCTCTCTTTGGAAACCAAGGAGGGTTCCAGTGAAAACAGCACGCACATTATTAGCTCCTTGCATTGGGCTGCTGTGATAAAGATGGTGATGGCAGTGTAGGGGATAAAGATATTGGCATACGGCTACAGAATTTCCAACCACTACCTGGTGTGATATCCTATAGGAGGTCAGTGAGGTAGGATGAAGTGAAGACTCAGAGAGGTTTTGTGAGTTGGCCAAAGCCACACAGTAAGTTAGTAATCACAAGTTCTCATATGTTGGTTCAACATAATTTTCTCTGAAAGAGGCCACATGTGGTCATTTCTTTGTTTGGAGAATACCAGACTCAGTCTTCTGGGGCGGAGTGACTGAAGATGACATAGGCAGTCTTGGCGGGGGGCTTGGGGGGGTCCTTGGACACCCAGGGATGCTATGTTAATGGAAGAGATTCTGAGACTCGCTAAACCCTGCAAAATCTACCTGCTTTCTGGGCAGGAGCCACCTGTTAAGTCCCCTGAATTTGACCCCAGTATAGTGAATGGGCTCTCCTGGAAAGGAAAAAGAGCTTATTTTGGTGGTATTTTTCTCCTCTGCATCCATCTCCCTAAACTTCCGCTGCTCCTTTCCTTGTACCAGGACTAGCTGTTTACTTAATTATTTTGACAGTGAGAATGGGTCAGGGTTGGCCAGAGGAGGCAGAAAAAGATTGTGCTAGAAGGAAGGAGAAATTTTCTATTTTTTTTTCAGGGAGAGACAGATTTATTTTAGTTTTAGTAGTTCTTATTCAAATTCATCCAAAGTTATTAATGAGAGTTAGAAGAAGGCCTTCTCTCTCTCTCTCTCTCTCTCTCTCTCTCTCTCTCTCTCTCTCTCTCTCTCTCTCTCTCATACACACGCTTCCTAGGATTTGTTCACTCTTACTTGAATTATGTTGAGCTGTTTGGTCTATTGGTTCAGTACCCCAAGCCTAGTGCAGTATTGTCATCCCTTGCTTTACAACATAGTCATTATATCCCTAAACCACATTGTGATACACGGTGCCTTCTGTTTACGACTCCCGAAACTCCCACTCCATATATCACCTGCCATAAAACCCATCAAACTGCTGCTACTAAAATGGTGCACAGTGGTCTAAGCAGGAGCCAGGCAAATTGTGTGATACCCTACTGTGGTTAATGAGAGTGAAAATGTGGTTAGGATTTTATTCAGGCGATGTTCATTTGCAGGGCCATTGTAGTGAGATGGCAAAGAAAGATTCTTTTGTTAACTTGAATGACAATATATTTTCTATTGTATGGAATGGCTCAGTGCGGAGTTTGCCAAGTTATTTGTCAATGGTAAATAAGTCAAACTGTGACCCTGAACGACTAGATTTTTATTGCTTGGGGGTCTTGAAAACTAATTAATATACTGAGATTGTTAGATTGAGTATCGGAAACCTGTTGCCAGACTTTAAAATACAGTCGTGCTACTTGACTCTAATAAAGACAAAAAGTTAAAATAGAATATCGCTTCCTATAGAATGGATACAGTTTATTATGTCTTCTACCTGAGAAATTAAAAAAAATAAGATGGACGACAAGAGAAAGGGCATTGTACCTTTGGAATTTTTTGCATTCTTCTGAAACCTGCAGATATGCAGAAAATTCCTACTCATACCTATAACTAACTGAGTCCCTGAAAGATAGATAAGGATCTTTTATTAAAAAAACAATTAGAGCAAATAACATAGCTTTGTTCTATAAATCATCTTAATTCAAAGGAATTCTCACCTCTCTCCACACCCTCTTCCTACCTCCAATTCAAGAGCCAAGACATTTTGATCCCAGAGAAAGGATCTCTTAAAATGGTCCAATAAAGGCAGCTATTTTACTCAAGGAAAAGAACATAAACTTCTCTCTCATTAGTCCATGATTCACCTTTCTTTCCCTTTAAACAACTAATTGTGTAGCATGGAAGACGGTTACTGCTAATGAGATTAAAAAACTTTCTTCCACAAGCCTCGGCCCATTTATGAAAACTTTAAAGGAAAAATGAGCACAGTGTCTGTACGGCACGTCTGATCCTTTTAACTCATTCATTCATCACTGAGAGATGCATGTCCCTGGGGACCACTCTGGGCAATGTCATGGAAGTGTTGCTGTCCCTGGCATGCTCTTGCCTCTCTATTTTGATCTTCTCCACTGCTCTCCCCAGGGTGACTGGGGTCCTGGGGCTGTCCACACAGTAGTGTTGTTATGACTGCCAAAGTTGGCACAGGCACCCCACCAAACCTCAAATTCTCTACTGAGGGCGTCTGCATGTTATTGCTTTGACACCCACAAAAAGGCTATGAAGTGGGTTCTAGTGTATTTCCCACATTGCAGATGATACAGTGAGACCCACAGAGATTAAGCCACTTTTCCAAGGTCAAGTGAGAAGAGCCAGGACCTATTGTGGCCCCCCTTCCTCTAGACCTTTCTTCTTCCCCCTTCTGATCACCTCCTCCTGGCCTTCTCTCTCCCCCAGTCCTCTCCCCCCACCATTTCTTTCAAGTCTTGTTCTCTTCTGGGGAAAAGGAGTATCCAAGGATGAGCTACTTACCTCCTCCCCACTCCCACATAAGCACATGCCTTGATCTCAGTGCAGCGCTCTCATTTCCTGGAGGTCCTTATAATGATGCTCTTCCTGGGAAAGTCACAGGCTCTGGCTTCAGCAGAGAAGCCGTAAGGAAGGAGGCACTAGGCCTGCTTCATAAGTGTTGTGGGCTGGCCTGGTCTGCAATGAACAAATTTCCTTAGACATGCATGTTCCTATCTTGGCGGTCCTAACCATAGAAGGAAGTGGAGTTAATATTACCAGGAAGGACTGAATAGGGGCTGAATGAAGAATCTCACCCATAAAGCGTTTGTGGGTGATACTTAATAAATTTTCTGTGCTTTCAGGAGGCTTTGTTCATTTAATCCAATACTACACTATTGTAATGCTGGGACCAACAAATCATTCGGGTGGAAACGAAGAGTAGCAAAGGAAGACTATGATTCTTCATGGAATGACCACAGGTTATGGGGCAGAGTTTTCAGACTGGGCCCCTCTGTTTGACTTCTTTAGGGGAAATCTGATTTCAATTGCATCATATTGTTTTTTAAAAATTCCAACCCCAAACAGCACCACAAAAAGGAAATTAAACTATAAAACGTGTATTAAGGTAAGAATAGGAATCTAAGTTACTGGCCCAGAAACAAGTCAAAATCAAAGATAAGAACCCGTAAGTTGCTCTAGTTAGACATTACAGATTCCACTGGTATTTATAATTGCTTGATATAAAACAGTCTATTTTGCAATGGATGCTGACATCATCAGCATAACACTTAGGATTTGGGGATCTCCAAGTACTTTATAAGCACCCCTTTACTTACTCAGTTCTTGTGGGAAGTCAGACAAACAGAAAGTACCATTATCCAAGCCACATGAATAGACGCATTTCAGTTGGAAATGACTTCTCAACATGGGGGCTTATGATTTGGGGACTAGTGAGGCATTGTTGTCCCTCAAAAGGCTTAGATACATTCTCTCCCTGACTCAGCTCTCTCATACTTTGTAATTCATAATTCTGGCATTAGAGATCTGCATTAAGATAGGCAGTTGGGTAAAGAGGGCTATTTATATTCTAGCCTTGGAAGTGCCATTAACTAGCCAGGTGACCTTGGCTTATCCTCTCTCCCATGCCTACTGTCCAAGGTTATTTTGAAGATCAAGCAATAAAATAATAATAACGTGGTCAAACCCAGGAAAGACTAGAGCACAAAAACAATTGTATTATAGTTATATAGGAGAAAAAAGAAGAAAAACAAAAGGAAGACATACTTTAAAGAATTAAGCTGAGGATCGGTCACAGTGTTTTTGCAGGCATGTAAACATAATATCAAATTTAATTCAGGTATGGTTGTGCCCTTCCTAATTATTTCTTACACCTGGATGTGGCCCATGGGAAAATTCTCTCAGAGGCCATGCATTTAGGGTCTTGTATATTTTCAGGTTTCCTTATTAAGTAGAAACCAGAAGCCTTTTTATGTCTCCATGGGGACACCTCCAGAGCTTGTATCAGCAAAAAAGAAATCATAACCTGAGGTGTTGGGGTTAGAACAGAAAGTCTGAAGGGGCTCAAGCCCAGGCAAATGGGAGACCACTTCACTGGCCTGGTGGGCTGCACAGCCCTGTGAACTCCTAGATATGGAATGGTCATTTTATTTAAAAGGAGCTTTGACTTTTTAAAAAATATTTTATTGACTTTTTTTTTTTAGAGAGAGAGATAGAGAGAGAAATATCTATGGCTGCCTTCTGCACAACCCCCACCTGGGAGCCCCACAATTTGGACATGTGCCCTGATCAGGAATCTAACTAGCAGCCCTTCAGTGCACGGGAGGATGCCCAACCCACTGAGCCACATGGGCCAGGGCGGAGCTTTGACTTTTTAAAGAGAAAGGAGTTTAGGGTGTGTGTGTGTTGTGTGTGTGTGTGCGCGCGCGCGCGTGCGCGCACAGTGTTTATATATGGGCTCTTGATCAAAACGTTTTGAGTCTATTCATTAGCATAGGAAAGAAGTAGCAGAGAAGGAGAAGGCAAAAATATTAGCTAGCAGATACTAATTGAACACCTGCTGACATAGAGTATTGTGTAATATGTTATCTGTGCTATCCTCTTCTAAAAGAGGTTGGGCATGGCCATATTTTTTATTCTCAATTGCTCATTGTTTTCAGGCTCACCAAATCACTCTTTCTGATGGTTAATCCACCACGTTATGCTTTGTTTCGAGCTGAGTGCTCTGGGGGGTCAAAAGAAATCAGAGGCATGGTCACTGCCCTGGAAAAACTTATGGACTGGTCAAGGAGAATATATTGATAAAAGAGAGAGATAGAGCACAAAGTAAGAGGATCTGCAGTTAAGTGCTGCATGAAGTGGCAAAGACAGCGCCTGCTTTGAGGGTTCATAGAAAGGAGAATTCCAGTGCTGGAGAAACTGGTACTGGAGTTGCAGGTTAGGATAGGGAGGCCTGGAAGTGCTGGGACCAGAAGTGGCAGAGAGGTGTGGGTAGAATTTGGAGAGACTCACCTCTATAAACACCTTGGTTCTGTGAGCCTGGGACCAGCAGGGGGAGCACAAGGTAATAAACAGCTTTGGTTTGAGAACTTGACTGTGCTCTTTGGAGCTCAAGGAAAACAAGGCCCTGAGCAAGATGGGATCATTCACTAACATCCACCTCCCCTTACAGTTTTTTAAAAGTCTAGCATGTCTTGCTCCTCTGCTCACTTACAAAACTTGTTCCAGGGTAAATGCAGAAACAAACCCCAAACCACATTAACCAAAAGGAGCCCACAAGCAAACAAAGCAAATCTAAACAAGGAAAAAACAGTAACATTCAGTTCTTAAATGTTCCTTCAACAACTTCAGTCCTTTATCCTCCCAATTCTTTGAATGACCAGGTAAAAAGTAGAACTCATGGAGCAGTATATAGCTCAGGAACCTGCCACTTGAATATTGTCTCTGCCTCGGGGAGGTGGACTATGTAACCAAATATAGAAAATTAATGACTATTGGAAAGGAGATTTGGGGGAAACTCTTGTGATATTTATAAAACTTCAGTGGCGAAACATGCAATAAAAAAGGCTATAGCCTCATGGTTGTTTTTTTTCAGCCAAACTATTTTCATTTTTAGATACTTCGTCAAATATGGCCATGCGTGTGTTAGAGTGAAGCTTCTGCTGGCTCTGCCTGGCCCTCCAAGGCCCATTGCATGGGTCTTCCAGAATTCATCAAAGAAAACAACTCTGCCTGCCCCAGGGCCTTTGCACATGCTATTTCCACCAGAAGCCTCACCCTCTATCTCCTCCTCAGCTTTTCTTTTGCCTAATTAATTCCAACTCAACATTCACAACTTAACTCTGGCATCACTTCTTAGGAAAGTCATCCATAACCTGGTCTGTCTGCCACACAATTTCAAGGCATTTTGTAAAGCACTCAGTAAAGTTTATAACTGCATATGTGGATATGTGTGACTACTTCATTCACCATTCTTCACCTTACTAGACTGAAAGCTCCACAATGCAGGGACTGTCCTTTTACACACTGTTGGATCCTCAGCATGAGGAATAGTGCCTGGTACCTAGTAAGGCTCAATAGCTACTTATTTATTAGATGGAAAAATCATAATTATCAACTGCTAATAGCAGGTGTTACATCTGTGAGGGGATATGAGAGTAGAAAGAAAAATCGAGGCTTGGAAAAGACAGTAACATCAGAAGGACCTTGACAAATACTAGTTTTTAAGAGGAGGGATGGAATGGAGAGAAGAGTGGGAAGGGTATTGGGAGAGAGGCTGAACAGGGACCATGCATAGTGCCATTGAGGGGTGTATGGGGACATATGACAAAATATGTGGGGATACTGCCCTATGCTTCAAGGAGGTGGAAGCCCTCGTCATAGTTCAGTGGACTATGATCTAAGGGATGTTACTGGTTATGCTAGTTTTTCTCCATTGGCCTCCCATCCCTGAATTCATTCTATATTCTTTCTGTCCTGCTCTGTGTCCTTAAAGGCTGACCCTTGCTCCTGGTTGGATTTGGTCAGTAGAAGGCACTGGGATGGACTGGTGGGATGGAGGGAGTAGGTAGAAGGTGGTGTACCCACTCACTCACTTCACTGAGTGCACCTCTCTGGTGGTAGCTGCACCTGCATTACTGCATCTCCTGCTTCATGGCCCTCACCCTTGGCCCAGCTCTTACTGGTCTCAGGAAACCATTCCTAACCTCGTTCCATCAACCTTAAGGCCTCCTGTGAACCCGAGTCTCTGCATGCCTCTCTGCTCCTTCCTCAGTCCCTGTTAGTTTACTAAATTCTGCTTTCTCCTCTGCCAACAGCCCCTTCTTTAAAGTCTCCTCATTTAAACCATCTGGAGACAACTTTGTTTCCTGCCAGGACCCTGACTCATGCGCTTACCTTCTCCAAGTGATGGCACCTACTCACGTGTTGCATTTGGTACAATGCCAGGGACAGGACTGCCCACCAACAGGCAGCGTGATTACATCTGGCCATTTGTCTAGATGCACGTGAGAAACCTCCTCTTCATCTCTGCGCAGCACATTGGCTGTTAGATTCTCAGCTCTGTCCACGGGGGGAAAGGAGTCTCTTCCCACTTCTAGTCTGCATGCAAGGCTACACTGTGAACAACCTGATCCCAAACCTAAAATCGCCAACTGAAGAAATGTGACTTAGAAACCCCCTGAGCTGACTGGGGCATGGAGAACACAACCATTAGCAGGTAAATGTGCTTATTAGATATCCGGTCTGCAAAATTCAGGTCACCACATTTTGAAAAACTGGATTATTTCACTAGTTGCTTCAGTTTTCTAATTTATTTTGCTGGTGAAGACCCTGGATCTGCCTTTTCCACCCCATCCCAAAGACCCCCAAAAGTACAGCAAAGTAGAACAGGAGGTTTATGGGTGTGAGATAGTCTCTCCAGTTCTATTTTGATATTATGGGCTAGTCAGATTTTCCTCTTTAGACATATTGAACACATACCCCCAGATCTATAAAATGTCCAATTAAGAAACCAAATGTAAGTGTTCGGGAACCAATTCAGTTACACTGATACATAATGTAAGGCCTTAAAAAAATAGAAGAGAATAACTTAAATATGTTTTTAAACTTATGGCACAATATTTCTCCTGACACTCCCTTCACTCAACTCCCTGCCAGGGACCCAGCACAGGAAAAATACTAAGAGTGAATTTTCTAAATCAGGAATTGAGAAATGACCCACTTACCAAAAACCAAATGCAGTGTCTCTCACGTTCTTCAAGTACCCGGAGAAAATATACAGAGGGTCATGTCAGAATCCACCACGGAGAGGGCTCGCGCTGGATCTGTAGAATCCTGTGCACCGAGGGACCCTCTGCTGGTGGCATGGATGTTGGAAGGAAGACTCCGAGTCCTGGATCCTGTCTTCACTTGGGCTTAATGGGACTGGGCTTAATGTTACCTGGAGCTCAAAGTCCTGAAGAACAGAAATATTATGTTGGGGATTTAAGGTGGAATGGTGACCTGATTGTTTATTCTAATTTTAGTTTCCTTCAGATTATTTTACAGAACAATCTTGTATTACACAACTTGTACTTTCCTGTAAATAGACTCCTTTTGCTTGTTTTGAGGCTCTACTCTGGTTTCTCTTGCATTCCCAAGAAGGAAGTCCTACTCAGAGGCCAGTGTCTATAACCCCAAGGCTTCAAAGGGAGTGAGTGTGGCCCCTCCCCGCACTCCCTGTGTGCAGACCCTCCTCTTTCCCGAGTCTGTAATGGGGATAAAGACAAACATAAAAATATCTGGACTGTGCCCCAATTAACCTCCTTATATTTTCCTTAGCCAATTTCCCCATCCCTTTCCTTCTCAAGAGGTGTATGGCTAAAGGAAAACCAGCTTTTACAGTTAGTCTTGGTGTCTTTGCCAGATGTAAGGGACAGTTCACAGTGCTGATTTACAAGCATATCGACTGTTTCTCTTAATAACTTCAAGCTTTGCTGTGGTGGTGCTCCAGGGTGGCTCTACTCACTTCAGGGAGAGTCAAAAGGTGCTTGAAAGAAATTATTTTAAATCTGGTTTCATTTGAACTTACAGATCAACTGGTTGTAGTGGCCTGGGAGTCAGGAGAATCGCTCCCTTATCTCTTCTGAGCTTCCTGTTTCTCTGTGTGAGATGAAATGCTTGGACGCAGGACCTCTGTACTGCACAACCACAGGGGGCGCTATTCTCATTGCCGTCTATCTGGTGCTTCAGGGAGGCTCCATTTCCATAGCCACAGTGAGAGTGGTGTCCTTTGGAAGGATCATTGCTTGACCTCTAAATCACCAAATACCAATCAAGTACCGATTGTGCCCAACAGCAAGCATCCCAAGTAGGGAGGGTGAAAATTATTTCATGCATGTGTTTATGCACTTGTTTCACAGACATGTATTAGGAATCTACTAAATGCCAGAAATTGTACTAGCATAATCCATATTTTTTCTTTTAAACTCAGCTCAAATCTGACTTCTTTCATGAAGACCCAACGCCTCCCTCGAGGAGTACCACAGTAGCTGTATGATCCTGAGATTTTTGGATTATCTGATGTTTTATATTATTCATATTTCTATTCTCTGTTGAGGAATAATGAGATGTCACTAAACTTCAAGCAATATTTATTGAAGCACTGCTAAGAATGCAAAGGTGGGTGACATGTAATGTGTGCTGCTGAGAGTGAGGAAAGTCAGACAGATTTGTAAATAACACAAATGAACTTTGTTAAGGGCTCAGTGGTGCTATAGGGGAGGGAAGGGGGAAGGAGAGGGAGAGTATGAGGGGGAAAGGGAGGGAGAGAGGGAAGGAGGGAGGGAGAGGGAGAGGGAGGGAGGGAGGGAGGGAGGGAGGGAGAGAGAGAGAGAGAGAGAGAGAGAGAGAGAGAGAGAGAGAGAGAGAGAATAGGCATATATCTTGTCTTGGAGAATCAGAAAGGTCCCCTTGCAGGAGATGCCATCAAGGTGACTCATTCTTGTTCCTCCAGCATTGGCCTGGGGTCTGTTTCACACTTTCCTAGCTCCTGGCACTTTGCCTTGATAGCATGTTTCCCATATTTAATTACACATTATTTTATTATTTTAATACTGTCTATGCCACTAGACCATAAGCTCTTTGCAGGTAGAGACCGTGTCCTTTTTGCTCACTATGGTATTCCCAGGGTCTCGAATGGTGCCAGTGTATAAGGCAGTCAAAAATATCCAATAAATGAGTGGGCACTGAAGAATGGGCAGAAATTGGGGTAGAGAAGGAGTCTCCCAGGCGGGGAGAACAGCTCGGACAAGCCACGCGTAAGTGGCCCCTTAGAGACTGTAGGAACATCAGAAATGGCAAACGACATCAGAGCCTTTTACCGAACGACTAGAGGGCACACTGAGAGAGACTGTGGCAGGTGCACCGAGTGTCTCTAATCTCTCCTTCATAAACTCGGGAAAGGCGTATCAGCCCTGATTTTACTTAAGCTCTTCTTGAACCTAGTAGGTGCTCATTAAATATTTGAAAATGGAATTAGAGCATGGATAAATATACTGATGTTTTCTGTCCAACAACCTTCTGGAATAACAAGCTATCAGTCCCCCTCCCGTCCCCTCCCGTCCCCGCCTGCTTCTCACATAAGCTATGTCTCTATGCTGTGAGAAAAATGGTGCAATATGGGGGGGAAAAGCAGGGCATCTGGTTCACCAGATATGCATATGGCCACAGCATATGGCCAACCCAGGGCATTTGACCATTGTGCTCATTAGGATGTGCCGGCAAACCGGATGCCGGGCGTTCACTGTGTCTGTGTCGTTTTCCTCTCAGCATGTCGACCTGGTGCTAATCCTTAGGACGCACTTGCCTTTCCTCAGCAAAGCCTCCCTCCACTCCTGCCACCTCGGTTTCTTCTGAAATTCTCTCCTCTCTTGTGTTTACTTGCAATTGGCCAGTGGCCTTCAAACTCGCCAGGCTGGTCTCACTCTACAGATCCCACTAAAAACATCCACCAATCACACAGCCAACAAAAAGCCACAACAGCAGCTCAGGGACTTCCTAGGGGGTGAGGAGAAAATGCAAGGTTTGTTTGCATTAAGGCATTAAGGAAAATAGTCTATTTTTAATCAGCTTCTGGGATAATTAACTTTGCATAGAAAAAAGAAAACCTACCCCACCCTGGGTCCCCTGATTTTTTACTCACAACTTCAGGAAGAGGAGGGCCAGCAAGAGTGCAACCCACTCACAGCCCTGGCAAACAAAGCAAAACAAAGCAAGCAATTCAAAGGACTGAGAGTGGATCAGTCTTCACTCATCTTGTGTATTTGATAGTTTTCCCTAAAATGTCCTGGCTCCTGCCTTTCCAGGTCCAGCCGACGTTTCTATTCCCCTCCTGCCAGAGACTTCCACCTCCCCCTTCTCTAAGGAAATGTCATTTTTTTCAGTTCTCATTGGCAATTGCAACACCATTCATTTAGCACATTTGCCTATTCCATTTTTGTCCAGGTTGCTTCTCTCCTGTTGCATTTGTAAAAAATGAGAAATGAGATCAAAACTCACATTAACCCCAATGTCATCCCCTTTGCTTTTCATTCATTGCTATTCTTTACCATCTTTCAGCAAATTTTCAATCCATCTGACAATACTCCCATCGTAACCAATTAGAACCAGTTTCATGAAATAGCCTGATGCCTCTGTCAATCTTTTCTTGAATTCCAGCTGTATACCGTTGATGCGCATCCACTTTTTGCTAGATATACTTGATTCCTTTCATCTGCTACTAACTATCAAAAAACAGTAACAAATTTGTCCGGGAAGGATTTCTTCTTCACATAGTTCTCTTCTTCTCTAAGCATCACTGATGATTTGATTGAACTCAAAATAGTTACAGATTTTTCTCATTTAATACCCACTCCTTTATTTCAAGACAGGAAAAGTACAGATCTTTTTTTTTCTTCTTCTTCTTTTAAATAGTTTTATAGACAAAGTGAAAGATTTTTCATTCTTGCTTCAAATTCATTGTGAAAACAGAAGGCAGTTTTCCCAGATGGAAATCTGTCATATCATTATGGAAATGTCAGATTTCCACCCGGGGCATATTGACAAAAAGCCATGGTTTTTGCCCAGGGGGTGGAATTTCACAAAATTTCCCCAGAAGAGCTGCACTCCCTGGTAGAAGACAGAGGCAATTTCTTTCCCCATTTCAGAGTTAGGAGACTGAGCTCGAAGAGATTGGTTTCAGGCAAATACCCAAAGAAGATTTCCAGCTTGCCATTACTGGCCACGAGGGCTTGGCTTGTTCGTGAGTCAGTCCTGGCTGTACTTACTTTACTGCTGTAGTTACCCCAAGCTGTACTCTGTTGGCGGTATCACATAGAACGGGTGTGTTGCATTGCCGGACACAGGAGAGGTTTTATTCTTTGACCTACCTTATTTTGCCATGTAAAGATCTCCCCTTTAGTTAATAGGTATGCTCTTCTTAAAGTCTCTCTTAATTTTGGTAATTGTATTATTTTTTTCCTCCTGGAAATGGAGCATTTTAAACCTCCGTTAGTGGAGTATTCATGCATGCATTAGAAATATTAGCAAATCATGCCCATGTTAATGAATGATAGGACATTCAGAGGAAAATAAAACAATCCGCCAAACATTTTCATACATTTATAGTCATCAGAATCTCACGCTTTAAATAGATGAAAGAGATTTGTGAGTGGCATAAGTCATGGCTGAAATAGCCTTGGGACATGAGTTACTCTATTCTATTACGTAAAAGTCTCGCTGCCTTGTATAATAGCCGTGCAGATTAGCAAGTACAATGCAAGGGATCTAAATATTTTTCTAAACCAAAGATTTGCTGTTCTCAACAGAAAATCTCCTCTAAAGATTACGCTAGTGTAGGTACTCTGCTCCATTAATATAAATGACTCCAATGTATATATTTTTTCCCAAGCAGAAATACCTGCATTTAAAAAAAAAAAGCAGCAATAACTTCAAACTTCAAAGGTCTAAACTTCAAAAGGTTTCTTGCATTCTGCTTGATGGGACAGCATCTTATGCACATATGCTTTTTTCCCTGCTAAATGCCTTAATAATGAGCTTGGGTTCAGATTTTGTGAATCGGAGCCAAGTAACTCTATTTTATTATATTTGCTGGGAAATGAACTAGCTCAGGGTAATTAGGAAAGCAATTTTATTAGCTTCTATTTCATAAAGATTGTTTTTTAATCAGAGTCAGAACTTACTAGAAATGATTCTGTGCTCATTGCTCGGGTCTCAGGAAATGAAGTCGGGCACCGTGGGTCCTAACCCCCCGTAAAACCAATGTGATGAAGACAGAAGCTTTGCTCTTAATCTCTAGCCATGCTGTAAAAATAAACCCAATCTGATGGCGTTGTAAATAAAAGGGTCGCAGCTAACGATGACCTGCGTCGAGTTTATTATAGACTAGAGCCTTGATACGTGAAGGAGTTAAAACTTTCTTTTAATTGAGCAAGGAGTCCTGGATTCAAATTGTGAACCATCCGGATTGGGGGCTGGGGAGGGAGGACTGGGGTGAGTAGGAAGGGAAGCAAAACACAGGATTAGGAAGGTGAATGTGGCTTCCAGAGACAAATGGGAGAAGGGATTGGGACTGATGGTGTATTTAGATAATGTAGTGCAGCTGTGAGAAAGACAAATGCTCTACCGAGGCCCACGGCCTGTAAGGGGGGCATTGCTTATAGGCAAATGGAGTTCCTGTAATCACGCCTCTCCTGGCAGCCGCTTAGGGCACACGGCAAACTGTTTGGGCACCTCATTAAGAAAGGGAACATCAATACCGTAAATTGGAGAAGACTCAGAGAAGGGTGACAAAAAAAGATAAAAGGATTAGAAGAGATGACCTATAAAGAAAGGTTAAGGGAACATAACATGTACAGCTTTCAGGGAGAGGAGCTGGAGAGATGGAAGCCTATGCTCACTGTCTACAAATATTTGAGCAATCATAATTTTAAGGGGAAGCAGGGGATTGCTTGCGGTGCTTGAGAATGCTCTAATAAGAAGTAACGGCTTGAGACTAAGGAAAGGGGGAAATGCCGGTTAGGAGACATCAGGAAAAATCTCTTCCCCGTGAGGGCAATTAGGCACCCAAGTGCACTGCCCGGGGAGGGGGCTGCACGTGGGGCAGGTGTGGAAGGGGAGCTAGGACGCTCAGGGAGCCCCTCTGAGGGGAAAGGAAGCCCACCCTCTTCTGAAGACGGAGAACTGGCTACAAACACCCAGGTCTTTCCCAATGGTCCCAACTGCAATTGCAAGGCTGGAAGTAAGTGTGTGGAGGGCAAGGGTGGGTGGGTTAATATCTAACAGGAGAAAAGAGCATCCTACATGGATGGGAAGTATCTTTCAAAAAAAGCGGTTTTCTACTGTCGGTCATTAGTGTTGGTGTTCCTCATTTCCCTTTAGAGTCATCAAGACATTTGCATAAATCATCGCACAGCCCCTCCCAAAGTCAGGAAGGGAGGGACGCCTCTGACAAGGAAGCTCATTTAAGAATGAATGGCGTGAGGTTGTGTGCTTTGGTGTCTGTTGTGCAAGCGAAGGGAAATGGAGAAAATTGCCACGGTTTATCATGTCGGACGAGTGGGAACAGGTGACGCCGTGATCAGGTGTGCATGCATAATCACTCCCCCAAATAACCGCCACGTGGAATAATTTCCCCCCCAAATCTTGCAGCTTCAACTTATTCTCTGCGAATGACTCATAAATCTTGGCCTTCAATGTGAATCCAGATTCCAAGTGCAGGCTCAGGGGTTTGTTGGATTTATTCAACTTTAGTCTTTATTTATAGACATAAAAGTGTATTACTATTGGTTGTAACATCCAAACAAAAGAAAACAGATTGTAAGTATCCATTAATGCTTCCCCAAAAGGGAAATCGCACGTTTCTCTGGGGTCTTCCATTCTCTCCCTTGTAATATTAAGATGATGTCATAAACTTCGTAATTACTCTGTGATGTTCTTGGGCACTTTATATCAGTTGGTTCAGAGACACAAATTCCCTCTCTGATCAGAATGCAGTGAACAATCTGAGCAGGTGGAAGATAAGTCTTTGGTGGCTTGCAATTCAGAGGCCTCTGAAGTTTTGAATCCATACTATTTAAACTGTGTTCTCTGGGAGGGGTAAGATGCATTTAAAAAATCTTAGGTCTTGCCTTACTGGTATACTAGTATACATGAATAAGGCATTCATTTACTGGGACACTTACTCCTGCTACCAGAAAAGAAAATTATTTGGGCTAACAAATGTAGGGGCTATATGAAAATGTATTCTATTTATATGGCAGAAATGTTTTATCCACTAATCATATACAGGAAAGCAAAGATGCTTTAAAAGAAGGTGTATGTTTGTATGCATATTATTAGATGTCAGCCTTTGAAGTACCTGAGACAGTGGGATAAATAGAAAATACAAAGCTTAGGTCTGTGAGAGAGAAAATGATTACAAGATGGTGACTTTCTATTTTCTTGGGCAAATCTTTGTGTTTTTACTCCCAGCTCATCTCTTCAATTCTGCAAAGAAGAGGCCATAAAGTGTCTTTCCCCATGTCCTCTTTAAGCCTTGCTCAGATTTCTTATTGCTCATTGCTAACCATTTTAATTTCTGACCTCTTCTGGTCCACTAGTTACAGACCCATTCACTGACCCTCTAGGATTTCCCACTTAGTGATTTATGTCCTTGCCACATTCATATGAAGCAGCCACGAGAGAGAGAGAGAGAGAGAGAGAGAGAGAGAGAGAGAGAGAGAGAGAGAGAGAGGCTCCTGCTTGGTGTGAGAACTTTCCTTTACATTTCTCTTTCCTTATAATCCTAACAATGATTTTGATGCTGGCCATTTTAGATGTCCCCAGGGAAAAAAGTCCCCTTTTGAGTTTTAATTGTTGCAGCTGTTATAGACTGAGAGGCAACATTTCCTTGAGTTTGGGGCAGGATGGAATGAGAAGTGATGCTACTGTCTCTCGTCTGATCAATAAAGCTATCGACCTCTGGGAGAGTCAGACGTAGGTTCTGGGGGAGCCCGGTTCCATCTTGGGTTTGGGACTGTCTCTCTACTATGTAGTAGCAAAGCCCCTTTTTCTTTATTATAAAAGTATTGAGTTTTGGGAGCCATGTGTTAGTAGAAGGGGCTGAGCAGCCTGGCTGGCCTGGCTCTGTGGTTGAGCATCGACCTATGAACCAGGAGGTCACAGTTCGATTTCCAGTCAGGGCACATGCCCGGGTTGTGGGCTGGATTCCCAGTGTGGGGCCTGCCGGAGGCAGCCGGTCAATGATTCTCTCTCATCATTGATGTTTCTACCTCTCTTTCTTCCTTCCTCTCTGAAATCAATAAAAAAAAAGAAGAGTCTGAGCATATATGCCTGCCTCAGTCTTCTTCTGGTTGACAAGTAGCCAACAAATGGAGCTGCCACTTGCTATCCTCAGCAGAGTCATTAGCATTCAATGTTGAGTTAAAGATACTCTGGCTTTCGATCTCTGTTTTGGAGGTTTTGTATATTTTCCTTTCTGTATCTTCTTCTCACCCCTATGTTTAATTTCCAGTCCTTTTCCCCACTCCGTGAAATCCTAGGTCTCCAGCAGAATGCCCACTTCTCATGTGAGTCCTGCCCCAGCATCAGCTTTGTCTCTCTCCGTCCCAGGTGTGTGTTGTGTGGTAACATGGTTCAAAACTGAACACAAATGCAGACCAGCAGACTTGCCCAGCACGTCAATCCTGTTTAGTTATTAGAAACTGAAAACTTAATCATACATTGTAGGAAAAGGCTCTGATAAAGGATTTTTACTCCTGCAGGTTCATTTAAGATTTAGACTTGATGTATTAACGCCAAATTTAAAATTGTGTCCTCTTCATTGCAGTCCTCTGTAGTTACAAGGTTCTAATAAATATTATGTCCTCCCATCATGCAATTAAAATTTTCCACCTCATTTCACAATGCAAAACAGTCACACGTTGTCAATCATTTTGAAACATGATTTTTTGACATCATGTAATTTCACTTCATTTTTTCAGACAGACGTCGCACCAGGAAATTATTTCAGAAAGAATTCTATTATATCTTTATTTTTTCCACCAAATTTCACCTTCAGATGCAGTCATTTGTGTACATGGCAGTCATTTCAATAATAAACTCTCGAGGAGAGGGAATGGCAGTTTCTCAGACAGACGCTCACACGTGGGTTTTGCCCCTCCGGAGGCGGCGGCCCAGTGGTGGGCGCCCGGTTAGAGAACACCGTGTCCGCCGCGGGGGTTCCCGTGTCTTGCTGCACAAAGTGAAAAGGTTGCTGCTGAAACAGCTACCACCTGGGAAGCTGGGAGACAAACACGCGTGTGCGTTTGAACTTTTCCTCTGTTGAATAACCAGCAGACACTAATGATTTGCCAAAGCAGCCTGCTTTAAAATGGTGGTGGGCAGAAGCCAGGCTGCCTGCTGGCTGTCAGGTAGCCCACCTGTTCTCCCAACCAGAGTTCCCCTGACCCGTGCCCAGTGCAAAGCTGTTATCCTTTAAGCCGCTGCTCTGCGCACGCACACCTTGCTGGCTTCTCTGGCTCAGGTCCTCCTGTGCTGTCAGAGAGAGGCCCTTCCTGGGAGCTCCAATTGCCTTTTTCCTGCAGGCAGATCCTTGGGGAATGATCTGGGGTGAGGGTTGGGTGTGGGGGGGAAGGGATGCTGCTCGTTTTGTCTTAGCAGCAAGGGGGAGTGCATGGGGGGAAAGTTGACTAAGGAACAGCTCAATTCAGAATAGTGTAAGTATCGCTTCCTAGTTTTTTTTAAAAAATAGGGTGGATTTTTCAAGAAGGGTCAACCATATTACTCGTGATTTGGTTTCCTTTTTGGGAGAGGAGAAATAGAAAACAGCTCGTGGTGAGTGTGGGGACGGTGTGAACTATGGGAAGCAGTGTTGCAATCAGGTGTGGAGCCTGGTAGGGTGAGAAAGGTGGTTCCGATGAAAACGAAGGGGCCTGAGGAGGCTGGAGAACTCCGTTGTGGTGGGACCTGAAGTGGAAAGGTGGTTAGGAAAGTTTATTAAGTACCAGTTTGGTTATCGTCTATTAGCACAAGGAAGTTCATTTAATAAGAATTCTTGTAATTTTCAAAGTCAGATGAACTTCGCAATGGACCAGGTTACTGTTTCTAGCCAACTACCTAAGAGCAAGAGCATGGAAGCCACTAGGCCTGGGCTCTTTCTTATGCTCTACTGCTACTTGTTTAAGACAGTCTGGGTTTGTATAGATACGTCCGTGTCGCTATCGATAAATATATCCGAATGAAATATTCGTTAGCACAGGAAGGAAACCTTTTAAGATGGTGCGATCTAATATTGAGTATTATGTTTAAATGATTATATTTAGGAACTGATTAATCTGTGTAAGTGTTGGGTATAGAGTATATTTTTGAATACCTATTATGTACTATGCTTTACAGATAGTAACACCAATCAAACTAAGTTGGTTGGTATCATCTTTTTTCTAATGCTGAGAAATGTAAGACTCACAGGAATCATATGGCTACTAAAGTGGCAGAGCTCAGAATCAAATCTCCCATATCCTAAATGTTTGTTCAATGAAGGCTGACAATTAAATCCATACCATATTCACTTATGGATCTTCATACACACTTATCCATTAATTACACCCACACACATCAATCAGAATGCTCATCTGTCTTTTGATGGGATGATTAGTAAATTAGAAGAAGATTCTTTATGATGGGCAATAGCATGCTTCCCCCATCTTCCTCCTAAGTAAAGGCCTTTGTAATATTCTTTAAGCCTCAATCCAGAGGGGGTGTCCCTAGGGACCTGGGCAGGCTTCACTTTGTTCTCTAAAGCCAGCTGTGCTACAAATGAAGAAAGCAGTTAGCATTCACCATCTTCGCTGATTTTTATCTCCGTCTCTGGGTTCACACAGCGCTTACCGCTGTGGTACCTAAGTGCGCTGACATGCTTGCCACCCTCTCATGAAACAGGCCTGGGGGAGAATAGCCCCTTCTTTTGAGCTGTTCAATGCCTAGCTCACAGACAGCTATCTAACTTTCTCAATATTGCAAGCCCTTCATTGTCGGAACGCCTGTGTTAACACTTGCCCAACATTAATGCAGTTAAATTCTTATGTGATGGTGAGCAACCCTTTGACTATGAAGATAATAATGAAGAGTTTATTCCATGGTGTGTCTACATACTACTCACCACTTGTTTTAGAAATTATCTGGTCCAGGGAAGAAAAGATATTGGAATAAGCTAAAAAAAACAAAAAACAAAAAAGAGTATGTGTTTTTAAAAGACTTCATGGGCATCTACTACAGTTTTGCCTCACAGAAATGGGAGTGGAAGGGGACATCTGCTTACTCCTGTCATCCATCATCTCTCCTCTGAGGTTCTCTTTGTTTCTCTGCTCATCTCTGATGACTGTTTTTCTATGTATACTTATCTGCTTACACACGACCCATCATGGCTGCTTCCAATCGTGGCCTTTGCCTGCACATCTATACCACTGTTCAGCTCATACTTCCCCACATCAAAGGTAGAGGAGCTTCTGCAGAGGACCAAGGAAGCAGAGGTACTCCATCTTATATCTGAGGTCAGGAATCTTCATTCTTTCCAGACTGAAGTCAGAAAGTGTTGTTGTTTTTTAAAATAAGGTTTTATTTCTGTTTCCATGCACAAGTCCACTTGTTGGAATCCAAGGAAAAGGGCAAGTTGAATTTAGTCAAATATTCTCCCGCACTCCTTCTCCTGCAACCCCAGAATACACCGGAGAGCTACCTTTCTCCACTCTAACCTGTGTGGGTTTGATATAAGCAGACACAGCCACCATCAGGTATTGCTGGCTTTGTGCACATGGCCCCAAAAGTCCAAAAGACCCCTGAGAAATTCAGTTAGCTATGCAGATATTTCTATCAGGGTGTTTGTAGATCACAATCAGGGCTTCTAATAATGCTCAATAGATTTCTGTGATTTTCTGAGGAAAGGTTAAATTACAATAAATTCTTGGGGAAGGTTTGATAGGAGGGCACATTTTCTCGGTGCCTGAGGTCTCCCTCCTTCCCCTGGTAGCACCATCATGGCCTGGTTGTATATAACTTCACTCAGTTCAATTGCTTTTCTCCAGACTTGAGTTGTACCCAGGCAGCCAGTCCACTCTCGTGAAATGAAAGCATCTGTATCTGAATAGGCTGAGACATCAAGTGTCTTCCTTTCATTCTGAGGTTCTGAGGAGAATCATTGTGCCATCACAAGATGACCAGTATGGCCTATTAGGTAAAAAATATGATCCCACTTTTATATCCTATTTGCAAATATTTTCTTTTCCAATAGTTCTTTTCACATAGATTGCTGGTCCAGAAGTACATGGCTGAACAGTTTTGAGGGACTGATTTTGATCCAATTGTAGAGAGATATGCCCACAGGAGCTCAAAGTACTGTGTTCTAGTTCTAAAAGGAGAGTTCTAGTACAGAACTCCTTTGTGTTTTCCCCATCTTCTGAAAACTGTTTAAAGCATTAAATTTTGTCCCTATTGCTTCAGTCCTTAGCCTCACTTAGGGATCTAACCTTGGGTAACACTGACAGATCTCCAACCATGCATATTCTCAAATAGTTCTAGCAGGTAAAATATAAAAAGCTAATGAATCCAAGCAATCCTACAACAGAATCACTTGAAAGAGCCACTGGCTTCCTTTTTTTAAAAGTCTTGTTTTGCATGGCAAAAGAGACCAATAGCTCTAAGTTCCTGCCCCTTTCAGGGCCATGTAAATAAAATAAAAATAACAGTAAGCAATTTACTAGACACTGTTCTAAATGCTTCACCTGGACCATCTTTCATTATCCCAATTTTATAGATGAATAAACTGAGGTTCAGAGAAGTTAAGTAACTTGCCTGGAGTCACAGAGCATGAAAGGAGTAGGTTAGGATTTGAACCCAGTGTAAGTCCAAACTTTGTGTTCATAACTACTATGTTATATTGCTTTTGGAAAACAAATCCATCTAGTCAGTGGTAGCGTGAGCTTTTAAAGAGGATGTCCGAGGTGCCCTCCCCTTGTGGTCATTCCCTTCCAGTGATGCCTAAATTCTCTTTCTCAGTTCTCAAACCTAATGATGCTTCCAAAACTGTCTACTCTTGTGGGGTTCTGAAGGTAGGGAGAAAATGATGTGTGAGGGGGGAGTTCAAGATGAGAAGAAACAACTAGGAGGAATTGGGGCAGGAAGGGATGAATAGGAGGAGCAAGAAGATTTTTAGGGCAGTGGAAGTACTCTGTATGATACTGTGATAATGGATAAATGTTGTTTTATATTTCTGCAAACCCATAGAATGCACAACACCAAGAGTGAAACCTAAGGTAAACTGCAGGCTTTGGGTGATGATGATGTACCAATGTAGGTTCATCAATTCTAACAGAAGTAGGAAGAGGTTAAATAACTTGCTTGAGACGAAGAGGTAACAGAGGCAGAGTTGGGATTTATATTTATGTGTCCAGTTCTAGCTCCAGTGTCAACACTTTCATCCACTAATAAGGCTACCTCTCCAATATTTACTAATACTTTTGAAGTGTTGGTTATGGTCTCATTCAAAATCTTTCATAATTCTCTAAATCTTTACAATGGAGATGACAAAACTCATATCGGAAGATAGGAAGCTATTCTAACTTCAAAGAAAAGTTTTCTGATTTGATTTGTTCTAATACATTGATTAGTATATATATGTATACATGTGTATTAATATATGTATTCTGATACATAGATCAGAATATGTACACACATATACATATATATTCAAATGCTACATGAATATATTTTGCCTAATCCATACAAAGCTTCATCAATATTTCTTCTTTATTCTCTTTTATGCCAGCAGCTTTCTTTATGCATTTCCATTCTCCACATTTTTCAGAGTGATTGGATTAGGTTGCATACACTTCTCCTGAAATATTAAGAGTGCACAGTCCACATCCACACGCATTGGGTCTATAGTTATGATCTATCATTTCAAAAACCCACGTGTTAGAAAAGCGCAGAGCAGGTCTTGAGTGTTATGAAGTATTAGGTCCAAAGAACCCCCTGCCATTCATCTTTTCACTAATGCAGGGACTAATAAGACCCTGGAGTTTCTGTCTCATTGGCAAATCCTTTGTCCTGAAACCACACACACACACACACACACACACACACACACACACTCTCACATCCACTTTTTGTATCCCAGATAATTAATCCAATTCATAATGAGTAAGCTGCTGTAGAGTCAATGAGGAGGATACCTCATGAGTGTGCCATTCCTGAACATTTCAGAGGGGATGGATGTGTTATCAGCACAAATGTCAATTCATATTGTTGAGCTTTGTCTCCTGCACGATTTGAGAAAAAACTAGATACAGAAATGTTTGAGCGAGACATCATTTGAAACTTTTAATTGCCTCCACCTGATGTTGTCTCTCTCCATACTCTTTCTTCTTCATGATCTTTACCATTAAATGCTCCCACATTTAAATGCGTCCTTTCTGGATCTTCCCCCTTTATTTTTTCTTCTGATTTCTTAAAAAATATGATTAGTCAGCCTTTATTCTTTGACTTGTGGAAATTGGTCCTACTAATGTGGAGTTGAGCCTTGTTTGTTGCAATATAATTTCCTGGTTGGTGATGTCTCACCTTGTCAACTTCCTGTACACCTCCATGTCAGCATTGGGTTCACAAATTCATTTTCCCTCTTTGACTAGTATTCCAGTGGATTTCTGCTATGATGTGTGCTCACACCTCTGAGTATACATTCACTTCACTTTTGTCTTCCCTTGAAAATCACTGCTCAGAACTTCCTAGACTCTGTCCTTAGCTTTGAAAAATTTCATGACTGGTCTAAGTTGAAACTACAAGTAGAATAAAACCACTGACCCCTTTGATATGTTTTTAGATAAATTCATGAGAAAAATCAATTTGATTGAATTAGTTTGTTCAAATGGAAAAATCTTGTGTCCTGTGTAGACATGATGTTATTCACTGGGCATTTTAATCACTAGTTCTTTATGCCTATAAAGTGTACAAAGCCCAAACACCCAGATTTTGCCCATCATTATTGTCTGTACAACTCTCCAAATAAGGATACTCTTACATTTACACACATCCTGATGCTTCACATTGTGGGCCAGACATCCTGATTATTTTGTGAAATTTTCACAGTTTAGCTGGAGGTTTTGGCTTTCTGTAGACAGAGATTACAGAGTGCTTCCCAGTAGGTATCCCTTTGAATCTGCTTTATTGATGTAAAACAAAGTTTCATTTGCTCATAGGTTTTAATTTTAAAAAGAAAAGCTAATGAATGTTGGATCGCATTCTTCAGTAAAGGCAATAAGCCTCCTATGTATATATAAAACGCTACCTCCCTCTGATTGTCAAAGTTTACTTCTTTCTTTTCAGATTCTTCTTTGTATTGTTTTACAATCTAGGTATATCTGTTTAACATGAAATGCAGAAAATGACAGGGCTCAGACAGCTACTGCATCCAGTGACAAAGATTACTGTCATCCTGGCTCATCAGTTAATTCATCATTGGCAATGGTCCATTCCATTTCCTGGTAGCCTAGCAACAGCCAATGATGGGGAGGGCTGTTTGCCATGTGACAATGGTATGTGGTACTTTCCAGAATGCTTTTACATAAAAATAGGATGATAATTTATAAATTTACATTTTTATTTTAATAAATGGGAATATTTGGTTTTAGGGGTTGACATTCAAAAGGGAGACAATTTTATTTTGCAGACCATGACTTTAAAGTGCTGGACTAGTGACTTGATAACAGAAATGGAGCTATCAATTTCACACATAAACAGGGTTTAAAGTTAAGCCTGTGAATGCCTTACTTTAGAATAAATGATATTTCCCCTCAGAGTAACCATAAGAAAATAATATAATTAAATGAGCGCTGTTCTTAGTGCACACACACACGCACACACACACATATACACACGGCATAGGATTTTGAGTCTGAACTTTGGCTCCTAATTTTCTTTATCACTGGATAGAAAAAAAGCAAAGAGATCCATGAGCAACAACAATTATTGTTGTCCTCTACATTGAAAAAAAAAATCTTTCAGTTTCTCACAATCCTCCTAATGCTCTATTGATGATTCATGGTTCGGCAACTCATTTGAAAATCTGCTCATTTGTTTTCACTGATTGAATTCCCTGATTGTTAGTGTGTATAAATGTGTTAGCTACTTTTGAAGCTATCTTCTGTTAAAGAATTGATAGAAAACCCTATTTAAATGTCATAATGCTTTTTCTCTTGTTAGGACAATATCATTGAGTAAATAGTTTTATTTTAGTGCTATAGTTAAGAAAAATCTTTAATCGTGTCCTCATAAATCTTTTTTTAATGTATATTTAGTCCCATATGCAGAGACAGGAATGGAAAATAGGCAACTACCTAAGACATGAATTCCGTTAAATATTAAAGAGATCTCATCAATGATTTTATTAGTCTCCGAGCACAGGAAAGGCCTCACTGACATCTAAAGCCTAATGATTTTTTAAAATATATTTAAAGTCTTGCACTGCACCTTTAAATATTGAACAATATTGAAAAATATTGAAGCCCCCTTTTTTGTATATTAGCTTTAGGCAGAACTGTTGTATGATTTCCACTCCTTTCATGACATTGTAATGATGTTACCACATACAACTTTATCTTGCATGAAAAGGTGAAGTCATGAGTGATTTCTCCAATTTAAAAGCACTCAACCCTCACAGTACTAGAAATGAATATTTTGCATATATTCATGCAACAATGATTCAATTTAAGATTTCTATTTTCAAACATTGCTTGAAACCTTCACTATGTTAGTAGTAAAATTGCCAAAATGTGTAATAAGATTTATTATAGATGAGTAGCATTTTATTTAGTATTTCATGTTAACACGCTTTTAGGGTTACCTGGTTTAGCAGGAGAATTCATCTTTCTTTTCTAATCAGAGATAACATTTTATTGTATTTTTAAAAATACTCTTCCCATACACATATATATTGTGGAACAGACTGAATTTTCTCTTGCTGGCAGCACTAACCCAAACATTGCTCATGTCAAAGCTCAGTGTACCCTCACACAAAGCCACTCTGCTTTTTTTAAAAAAAGGAGACAGACTTCCATTTCTCCTTTGTGATCCATGTCCCTCCTCTCAGAGTAGCTGTAAAACCCTTTTGCTATGCATCCTTCAAATGGGTGCAGAATTTTGCTGCACTTTCCCCTTTAAAGGGGTTGGTCTTGTCACACTCCTGTTTATACTGATGCTTCATGCTCTAACAGCTTAAAACATAACATTGTAAGTTTCCTAGAAGCCACATCACAGCATATGTTGCAGGCACAAAATGTATAGGTTGGCAGGAGCTCTGAATTGAGGGGCTTTGTTTGTGAAAGTGGCTTTCCCAGATGGAGCAGGAATTGTAGCGAAACATGGTTACCTATGAGCTTATATGAGAGATAGGGAAGTGTAAGCATATTATACCTGAGGTTGTCGGGGGAGAGGGGGGCCATGAAAAAAAATGTAAATTCTTACTATTTCTGTGTTTGTGATACATTTTTAGACCCTTAAGTCCATTCCAGATTTTCAGTCATTTCAGCAATGAAAGAGGGAGCTTCTCACAGACCCATTTTGCAGGCATTAAAGCAATGCTCGACCTCTCCACGTGTATTTAGAAAACATACATGGACACACACACTGTCACATAAATACACATTCTTACACAAAACAAGGCTCTGTGGATGTGGGCGAGCTTATACAAAAACAGCTTACAACCAAAGCACACGCTTCTCCCTCGTTTGATTTTTATGTAGAAGAGACCTATAGGTGCTGGCAAAGGCACTCACAGATGACACATCGATTCAAATGCAAGCTTGTTTGTTCTTTTCCGATTACCTTAAATTTTATAGTTAAAAAAGTTACTGACTGCTGGGGACCTAACATGCCAGTTGGTGACTTGTTCTGCATCTCGGGGAGGGAACGAGAGTGGACCAAATTTCCCTAGTGGAAAATGGAAACCGGAGTCAGTTCCTAGACGGGTATCTTACCTGCATGGAGTAACTCTCCCCCGCTGTCAGCGATGTCCTATAAATCATGTTAAAGAGAAACATAATTAACATTTTTGATCAAGTCAAGCTTCAGAGTCATGAGGTGCTTGAATGAATAAGACTCCATTTCAGTGTCAGCAGTGAATTAACTCTTCAGAGAAGGCTGAGCATGGCTCTGCACTCCTCCGCACCCACCCTGGCCCCTGCGATACCCACGTGAGGCCAAGGGAGTCTGGGCGAGGAAATCCTCAGCAATGTAACCACATTCAGTTTCGTGGACCTGAGCTCATCAGGCAGCAAGGGCATGGGGTGCAAAGAGGGAGAAGCTAGCCCTTGTCTGTGAAGAAGGAGCAACTTTGTTTTCATTTTTGTATTTGTTTTTTTTTAATTTGGTGAAAGCTCTCCTTTCTGTGCCTGGTCAAACTGGTTCTGCTTATCTTTCAAACGATGTAAAGAAGGCAGTATTCCCGGTTAAAGGCCAGGTGGTTTTGCACAAATCCTTTTCATCTTCACTTGTGATGTATCTTGAGACAATTTTTCTCCAATTGCAAAAGGCAATGAAAACTCAAGCTCACCGGGAGGTGAGTGCCCAAGTGGAACTATATTTCAAAGGTGGCTGGTCCCCAGGACACATCCATGTCGAACCCTAGAACTCCTGCCATGGGAACCAGTGCTTTCCTTTCTGTCAGTGACAGAGAGACTCTAGATGAAAATGTCCCTAGAAGTTACCGTAAACTTGCATTCACATCAAGCGAAGCCGTTGATGGCACAGCCTTGGCGAGGGAGTAAACAAAGGGTGGAGAGCAGAAGAGAGCCCTGGGTGCCCAACCAGCCCAGTAAAAGGGAGAGAAAGGCAGAATAGAAGAGGTCGTATGATATGTAATACTGCTCTTCCTAAACATCACAGTTTTGATCTGGATTTGGCTCTGGCTCTGTGAAGGTCTCAGTAAGCATCAATAACAACAAACACGAGCTGGTAATGGACCTCCCCCCACTCCCCCCCACTTCGCATCAATTCAGTGCAACTGGAGGAAGACATTTGCCCTCAGTCTTTCCATTGGCAAGGGTACCCAGAGAGGAGTAGAAAATGCCCTGGCAGCGTGGGATGCCTGGAACCTGGGATTAGGGTCTGTGGCTCCTCTTGCATTGCTTCTACCTGGATTTGCCTCCTCCCAATATCCCAGCCTTCATTGCTAGCTTTATCCCTCCTGCTTGGGGCTGGGGTGGAGCCTTTGAGAGGAAGTGGTCCTGGCCACTTCTGCTGCATCAGCTGGGTATGAGGTGGGGGAGGGAGGACGTAGGGATGTGCCTGGTGCTAGGTTATGCTAAGACTCCTTATTTAAATAAATGAATACTATATTAAGAGTCCAGGAGCCTAGTATGTTTCTGCTAGGATAATATAGATTACATTGGTTTTGGGGTATATTTACCGGAGCCATAGGTTCTGGGTTTCTGGAATCTATTTCAATTTTAAAGTTTCAAGTATTGTATTTAATGATACAGGTGTGTGTGTGTGTGTGTGTGTGCATGCTCGTGTGTGTGTGTGTGTGTGTGTGTGTGTGTGTAAAGTGTATGTTTTCAGTTTTGTAACTATATTCTTTTCTTTTTAAGTCAATTTTAAAAATAGTAAGATCTAAGAGTGGTTTCAATTTTATAACTTGGAAAGGATTTTTATATAAATTAATTCACAAATCAAAAAAGAATTCTTCGTTAGGTCCTGAGTTCTAAATTATGACTCAGGAGACATGGTCATTAGAGATGTGCATGCTCTCCTCCTCCTTCTTGGTCCACGTGCCAGGAGAGCAAATGGTTTAAGAAGAGAGACCTGGCCGCACTGGCTATTTGGCTGCTTCGAAGGACCAGGCCCTGCTCCTCTCCCTCACACCCTGTTCAGAGCCCACCCACAGTTTTACCCATTTCTTCCACTTTTTTTTATGTTGTTTTACTTTATTGAATTTAGACAAACTGATCTGTGTTTACAACAAATGAGACACAATTTGAATTATTCTGAGAAAAAAGTGTCTGTTTTCTTTTTGTAAGGATTCTGTTAGCTTGAACTCCTACTATTGTCCAGGAGCTGCCGTCCATGCAAATCTTCCTTGGAATTCCTTGAGTGATTTCCTAAGGTTATGCTTTCAAGACGTGCTGGATTGGTTTGACCATCTTTTTCCCAAAAGAGGAAAAGCTCCTTCGAATAGATGATTTGACTCAGTTTTTATCTAAATAGGCCTATGGTTGTTGCTGAAATATTGCCCTTTCAGGGAGGTCTTAATAACCATCCCATTTAAAATTGCATAACAACTCCCCCCCACCCCCACACACATACTCTGCCCTCTCTCCTGTGCTTTATTTGTCTGTAGGGTACTTACTGACATACTGTATATTTTAATTATTTGTTTGTCATCTATCTCTCAACCCCTGCCACCTGCTTCACTCACAGCATAAATGATATAAGTGCAAAGACTTTTGTCTGTTTTGATCACTGAATCTCCAGGACCTAGAATAGTGTCTGACACATAGTAGGCACTCAAGAAATATTTGTGTAATTAATAAATGGAATGAATGGATTTGGTTTATCAAGTCGACAAATTTTAAGTTGATTAATTATCCAATTTTATTTCTCCTTTTTGCTGTCTCTTCCTGTCTTTACTATTTTGGTTATTTTCTTTTCTATGTCTTGTTCCCTTGACAATTTATGTGACACAAAAATGGGGGAAAATAAATAAAAAATCCATTATGAAAGTTATTGTACTTCATGTAGACCAAGAAAACTGGCTATGTCAGCAAACTTTTCACCTTCTAACTGGTTCTTTTGACCATTTGAGGACAGTTTTAAGCCCTGTCATTTAGTCTTCATGGTTTCATGGCATAAGGTTTGATCATAGGACACTTGATATATTGCCCAAAGTAAAAGAACTGGACTGGGCAGTCTGAGGTCACTATCCTGGAGTGCTGAAGCCGGAAGTTGGCAAGTACCGTATTTCATGAAGCTTTTCATCTTTTAACCCTCAGTGATACAAATACAACTTATAGTATATATAATTGTTGGCCATCAACAGTCATTAAAAAGCTAGTCACCATGTCTTACCCTTCTTTCATACACACACACACACACACACACACACACACACACACACACACAGGGTGTCCCAAAAAATGTATACACACTTTAACAGCTGATAGCTCAATTTTGAAAATGAAATGTATTTTAATAAACACTACCTTTATAATTATTCAAAGTGTATGTATATATTTTGGGGACACCCTATATATATATATAGATGTGTCTATATCATACACCTACACACTCATATATATGCAATAGAATATAAACATGATGACATATACATGAATTATGTGAGTGTGTATACATATACATGCACATATGTGTGTGTGTATATATATGTATATATATACATATACATATGTATATATAGAGCGGGGGAGGGAATGAATGAATGAAGAAACGATATGTTGAGTAATGCTCGGAGCAGTGTGACTGGGCATAGTTATGCTTTTTGCTCTAGGCTGCTTTCACTCTGCATGAAGAATCCGCACCTCTTTACTTCCTGCCCCTCCTTGCCTTGCTCTGGATGGGAAAACACACCCTACCCCGGCTAGTGTGCTCTTATGAGAGGTTTGGGATCTTCTGGGGTCTTCCCCAGAGGTGACTGTGCTTTACTGCTGAGTGGATAAAGCCAAGTGCTCCACAGGCTGTGTGCACTGAGTAATCGCTGGGAATGCTTCGAAACAATCTCAGGTTGGTAAAATTTTCCACGGAAATTAATAACAATGTTAACAATAGCAGCACCAGCAACAATAAACAAGATATGCCCTGTATGCTTCCACCCAATTATTAGCTAATAATGCATAATTATGATTAACTCCACTCTTTAAATGCAGATTCTAAGCAGCAGTAACCGTTTATTTTATGTTTTCATGTCATTTTCCTGCACGTTCTTTATGTCAATTATGTGTTTCCAGGCACATCTGATTGTGCTCTACTGTGGTTTCGATGGTTTGGTAATTGTACATTAAAAAAAAAAATAACAACACGTGTTTAGTATAAAAATTAATTACGTTAAGCATTCCCACTAATTTTGCCAGGCAAAAGATGGCATCCCACAAATTTTCAGCATAAAGCGGTGGCCAGCCCACTTAGCAGCTTTATGATCTGTGGCTGGGTTTTGAGAGTGAGCTCTGTCAGGCAGTTTTCTCCAAGCTGGAGATGCAATACAGTGGATGGCAGCATGGCCCCGCTCTGGTCCCTGTGTTCCCTTAAAATTCATCTCTGGCCCTGGCCAGTGAGCTCAGTGGTTAGAGCACTGGCTTGCAGACCAAAGGGTTGTGGGTTTGATTCCCAGTGAAGGGCACATACCTAGGTTGCAGGTTTGATCCCTGGCCCCAGTTGGCAACCAATCAATGTGTCTTTCTCACATCGATGTTTTTCTCCTCTCACTTTTGTTCTCGCTCTCGCTCCGCTCCCCCCGCCTCCTTTTCACTCTCTCTAAAAATCAATGGAGAAAAAGTATCCTCCGGTGAGGATTAACAAAAAAATAGAAAACAAATTAAAAAAAAAATTGTCTCTGGGCTCCATCTCATCAACCACTTCCCAATTACAATGATAATAACAGCGCTGACAATATTTTGAAATGCCCCTGCAATCCAAGTTGCCAGGGTTTCTGCCAGCAAGCTGGACGGTCAGGATGTGGCTCCCTTCTTCTGACTGGGTCCTATTTATAAGAGGTTGACCCAGGTGATAGAATAACATCAGATATGCTGTACAAAATCTACCCAGAAAGTCCATGGGGGCAGGGAAGGGGGCTGTCGAGGAGGGGCAGAATCGGAGGAATATTGCAACCTTTTGGGAATATTTTCTTATGATGCATTAAAAAGATCTAATTTTTAAGACAATTTTCTGCTTCTGTAACTCAAAATAGCACTTAGTAAGGGGGAGGGGAAATGTAGCAATTAGCTGGCTTTATTCTGAGGTTTTATTACTTTGATTCCTTTTGATTTAATCAGCCACAAACGCAGCTACCAGCAGACGGTGACTTTTCCCTGAAATGTGCTTCTTGCCCAGAACGGTGGCTTGTGATTGTAGGTTAATGTTAATGAAACATGAAAAGGCAGACCCTTTTAAGGAAAATTTGTTATTAACAAATAAAGGCTTGGTAACATTTAGAATTACACCAGAAATCACACCATCAAAAATATGGCCGGAGCAGATTTAGGAGCCAGCCCGCCATGCTCAAGTGATAAATTTGTTTACATCCTTTAAAAGTTCTAACTCAGTACAGGCGAGGTGACGTCCTAGTTCTCACATTCATGTTCAATTCACAAGCATAAAGAGACTCGGAGCCATTAGGGAAGCTTTCATTTTGGCTGGGAAGGATGAAATGATAGTGATAGTGGCTTTCATAGCAGAAAATAATTGTATACTTTTCTTATTATTTTTGGCAAGGCGCGCACATTTCGGCTTTCCGGTGTATTACATCATTACATTGTATAATGCATCATAATGATAGAGTGAATAGAGAGGAAGAGATGCCAGCGTCTGCTGCAAGTTAAAAGAGAGACACTGCCTGCATTTTCAGCTGGGGAGGCTGCTGCTCAGCGAAGTGTTCTCTGAGATGAAACAAAGCTGCCTTCCCACTTGGCATTCACATTAATTGTGGACTTGCCAACTGGCCAGTTTCATTGGTGTATGAATTAGTGGGGAATAATTTCACTTGTCTCAAAAACCAGAGTATCTGAGGAATGCTTCCTGAGGTGGTGACTTATTTTTTTTTTTTTCTGTGGTTTGCACCCAGCTCCCAGAATACCTCCAGGATCTGCTAAACACACACACACACACACACACACACACACACACACACACACACACAATCTCTGTGTTCTACCCTGGCATACCTGTGTGGGAGGTAATGGCTGTTATTAGGACAAATAGAAGTGTTATGATTTTCAGCGGCATATCCTTCAGACATATTAAAATAAATCATTTCTCAAGTCCTCATTATTAAAGAATGAAAATCCATTGGCATCTCCTGAGAGGATATTTAAACATGCTGATCGTTATTAATAATAATACTAACAAATGCTAATTGAGAGTCGATTATGGTCTAGGAGCCGCCAATCAGGATGTGTCAGTGGTAACCAGTTACCAAGGAAAAGACATTTTTAGTTCATTTATTTGTGATATTTGTTTATCATTCTGTTGTATAATAAATACTTTTTAGTGATACATATATATATGAAAATTTGTTATATATATATATATATATATATATATATATATATATATATATATGAGGCTAATATGCAAATTGACCAAACGGTGGAATAATGGTCACTATGACATACACTGACCACCAGGGGGAAGACACTCAACGCAGGAGCTCCCCCCCTGGTGGTCAGTGTACTCCCACAGGGGGAGTGCCGCTCAGCCAGAAGCTGGGCTCACGGCTGGTGAGCGCAGCCACGATGGTGGGAGCCTCTCCTGCCTTCATGGCAGTCGGACATCCCCTGAGGGATCCCAGATTGGAGAGGGCACAGGCCGGGCTGTGGGACCCCCTTCCCGAGTGCATGGTTTCATGCACTGGGCCTCTAGTATATATATATTAATAATCAAACCTATTAGTCATGCTGCCTCCTAAAGTGTCCTGTGTTTCTTATGTTCTACCCGGACAATTATCATGACCATCAACATATCCAGGGTTTCAATGTCCCTTTAACCTTTGATAATGAAAATTAACAGAATCTTCAGCAGCCATTCCTTCATCCCATAATTGTGAATGTATTGTATGCTTTGTATTGTGCTGGCACCAGAGATGCAAAGGTGGACAACAGACGAGACCCCCTCTCCTTGGAGCTTATGATCTAGAGATCTAGGCATCTTCACACCAACAACTTGACAATTCTGGCCATCCCAGGGTTTGCACACTTGCATCAAATCTATTCTAACAGTTGCTTTTAGTTGGACCAGTTAGCCTTGAACTTATTGAGAAAGGCCACATGGGTCTTAATATTTATTCTGTCACCTTCGCTTTAGCAGAAAAGAAAACAAAATCAAAGACAAAAACAAATGCTAAATTAGTTAGTTGGAGACAAAGTTCATGGTTGTTTCCACTCTCACCTGCTTATTTGGGCATCAATGAGATTTTCTGTCCTTTAGATAATAGAATATTTGGACTTTTATTAGTCATTCTATTAAAATTGGGATTTCTTAGTTGGTTGGTTAGTCAGTCAGTCACTCTGTTGCTTGAGGTTTACATGTATTCACACATTATGGCAGCCAAGTGCTCTACAATTGACAAAATGTTTTTGAATACAGTACCTCATTTGCTTAATGGTGAAGATCATGGGTTTTGGAGTCATCCAGATAAATAGGCCTGGGTTCAAAGAGTGGCTTTATATCTGGGTTCAAATGGTGGCCATATATTTACTTAGTAACCTTACATTTTGTAGGCTTCAATTACCTCTTTGTAAAATAATGATAATAACTGATTCATAGGGTTGCTGTGAGAGTCTATGAGATAATCCATTAAACTATCTTCTAGGAAAGACTCAATAGATGGTAGCTATTATTTTTACTGTTGTTGTTAAATAATTTTTAATCCTTACTACAACTCTATGAAGCAGCCTAGTAATGATCCCTTGAAATTCTCCTGTTTATTTTTATCTCGGTGGCAGCAGAGGTGAGCTCCTTTTCCTGAGATTCCAGGAGACTTCCCCTTTCTTTATTTAAGTATTTCCTACCCATTCCTTAGGGCTCAGTTAGAAGTCTTTCTCCTTTGGTTCAATACATTGCTCCACAAATGTTTATTTAGCCTCATTGTATGCATCACTGTGTTACCTGCTGCAAATACAGGACAGACATTCTCCCTGCCACCATGGCGCTTAAGTTCTAATCAGAGGAAACAGCCTTTCAACAGATATTGCAAAGATAAGTGTTTACTTTGGGTTAGATCAAGGTGAAGTACAGGATATTAACCCTTTGCACTCGCTTGCTTTTTTCTCGATTCCTTTATTCTAATGCTAACCATGTCGAGTAACACTTGACATCCGAGTGCAAAAGGTTAAAAATGCTTATCCCTGGGGACTGACCTAGTCTGGGGTTGGAAAGATTTCCTTGAGGAGGAGGTATTAGGTTGAGATCTAAAAGATGAGGAGGATTAATCCAAGGGAAGAGGGTCAAGCAAGGTGGGGAGAGAATCTACTGTGTTCTCCACCTGTGCAAAGCCTTGAGGAGCATGCAACTTGCCTTCTAGGATCTTCTGATTTAGAGGAACACCTTCCCAGATCACATTAGTGAACAATGCCTTTTCTTAGCAGCCCAGGAATGCTTGCTGTTGGAACTATTTACTGGACTTCTTTCCAAATATGCCTTGTTCATCCATTCATTCATTTATTCAACAAATATTTATAGAACATCTAGGGAGATCCCATGAATTGTAATATCAGGCTTTACATGCATTTATATAACCAGCTATCTCTAAGGTATATCTTTACAACTCTGGCTGTGATCTTGTTTACTGTGTTACAATCCTGACTGCAAGAGACATATATTTAATCACTTTCTTTCCCATTGAGTAACTTGCACACAGTAGGCACTCAATAGATGTCGATGACCTCAGGTGACCTCTGTTTTGATCTCTCAAATGGCTGTTATATGCCATACTTTTTAAATCCCTGGCAACATCCTGCGATGTTGAATGTTTCTAGCCTAACAAAAACCATAATTAGGAAGGTAAATCTGCTGAAGCTGAAACAAATCATTTAATTCATTCCACAAGCCAAATGGAAAATGATTTTGAGATTATCCACCGTATTGGGTTATCTGCTCTACTGCTCTTTACCATTAGCTCAGGCAGTTGGGAATTGCTTGCAATTCACAAAGAAGCAGATTGTGTTTGGTTTATGTTGGCTGTGTACCCTCCTCTGAAGTGGCTGCAAGTCCTCTCCAATTCAGCTAAGGCAGCCAGTCAGGGTGGCCAATAAGCCAAGTAGGATTCTCCCATGTCGTTGCTTCTGTGTAGCGTGGAGCTCCTGTGCGCACGTGTATACCCACTTTCCTCCACTCGGGTTCCAAAGCAACTGAAGGTGGTGCATGGTTGATACTTAATCATCTGAATTTCTGGATGACACGATGGCTTCCTGTTAACCTTTCATCTTCCTTAGAGGTAAAAGTGACCTGACACCATCTTATCTAGATTCATTTTTCTTTCACAAGAGGTGGATGCTGCCTCTGCTTCCAAGAGGTTTACAAGTCTCCTTCCTCTACTCACATCCTGAAGCTCCCAGGAGAGAAAGTAGGGTGCTGAGCATTTTAGCAGTTGAATCTACTCATCTGCTTTAATGGGGTACACACTGCTTTGAGAGCTTTTCCTGCTCCTCTTGCTTTTGAAAGTTATGAGTGTATATGAAAGAGTAGGGTAGTAACATCATTAGACACTTGGTGAACCTACGCGCTTAGGCCAACTTGCTTTATTCAAGGACAACATTGCTTGTGAAAGGTGCAGTTTTTAGGTGCCCAACGCTGCAGTTTTAAAGAGGGTTCGGATGTCTATTTATAGGACCCAGGAGTAAGCCCTTCAGTAACTGATTGACAGTGAAGAAGATGGGGAACACACAGACGGAAGGGTAAATAGGCAGATAGATGATTATTCTCAATAGCAAAGTCACCGGGAACTCCTGCAGAATTCAGTGTGCAAGATTGCACTTGACACACAACTTCTGGCCTATACCCATTACGGTATAAAGCAAGGTGCCTCTGTACTCCTCTGCCACCCAACTGCTTCGCCCACCAAGGGAGGAGCACCAGCCCTGGACCTGTGAAACACCGGCCCGTCCCATGGTGCCCCTGCTGTTGCAGGCTCCCTTTTCCGTTGTCTTAGCACAGACACATTTTATCCAAGCAGGAATTGTTAGTCCCGAGGGGAGGTGTTGATGGTGACAAGTCTCCTTCCTCTACTCACAGCCCTAACCCTCCTGGAATTTCAGCTAAAGCTGTATATTGAGAATCCACAGGATTATTCAGACAGACTTTCATGCTAGTCCCTTTCTGTTTTGCCCCAGGGAGAATCTGGCCAACTATATATTCATTGCTATTTTCCCCATTATTTATTACCTAGACAGAATAGCATGATTAATTATTGATCATAGGCCAGTAACTGATTAAAGTGTGGTTCTGATCAGCAGTCAAAAGTCATTTGTTTCCAGGCAGTCGTAGTGGCTGCACAGAGAGTGGCAGGACAATGCTCTTTTCTGTGCATAAAATATGACACCTGTAGGCAGGCTGTAGTTATAAGCCAGCAGCAGAGCCCTTCAACCATGCTTTGTCTTAATAAATGGGAAATAATGATTTGCCAAAACAGAGAACTGTTTGGAAGATTTACATGTAGAGAATACGATGTGAAATATAATAGGAGGATTCTAATTAGAATTGTTTCTCGTGGACTCAATGCTTTGCTGAAGGGAAACTCACTAGGAATAGCTCTTTACCATCTGGGAAGAAGATCAAACTTTGTCTCACTCTTCCTTTCTGGGTTTATTCTCCCGCTCCACCTTTCTGTGATCTCTCCCTTCCTTTCTTGTTCTCTCCCTCTTTTCCTCCCTTCCTTCTTATTTTTAAAATTTTCATTGGATTGTCTGTGTCAGGAGTTGCTAAACTATGGCCCCTGGGTCAAATCTGGCCAACCACCTGCTTCTGTAAATAAAGTTTTGGTTAATAACGGGCTCATTTCTTTTTCGTATTGTCTGTAGGTGCTCTTGCACTATAGTGTCAGTTCCAACAGGGGTAATATTATCCACAAAGCCTAAAACATTTACTATCTGGCCCTTTACAGAGGAAAGTATGCTGACCCCTAGACTATGTGCCAGGCAGGCAAGGGGGACACAGTCACAAATAAGGCACAGTCCCTGTCTTCAGTGGCTTCAGTTATGTGAGTATATAAGTTTAGTATATCGTGGAGAGTAGGAAAATAGACAGCACATGAAGTTTCGTGTGAACCAGAGGACAAACATTATGTACTTAGGAAGCAGGATTAGGGGAAGACATCTCAGCAAAGGTAATATTTGGGTTGAGAGTTTCTTGGCAGTTTAGAAGTGGAGAAAAAGAATCAGGACTTGAAACCTATAGCTCAAATATCTTATTTCAACCCCCACAACATACCCAAACCAAAGTTACAATTCCTTCTTTGGAGTACGTACTTTTTTTTTTTTTCTTGCCAATACCAAAGTAAGTACTGATCTGCTGCTGAGAAGCATCTGCAGACACTACAGCTTTGTGGAATTTAATTTTCCTCTGGGATATTAGACCCTACCAAATTGGGGGGAAATGGGGCTCCTGATGGTGAGGAGTGGCAGGAGGTTGCGATTGGCCAAATTCTCTCAGACCTCTAATGATGCCTGCAGAAGCTACTGCTTTTGTCTGGAAAAACTATAAGAGGATGCCTCCCTTTCTCTGATCATTGCAAAGGGAGTGGGTTGGCACCAGGTAAGGAGGAGAGTCCCACCCACCCACCCACTGACAGGCATGGCCTCAGCCTTCCAGCAATATTGGCTGCCAGAGGGGGGTGTCCCGAAATTCTGGAAGTGGACCTCTTTCCACTGCCCCCCTTTGAACTTGGCTGGAAGCTAAGTTCATTCCAGAAACAAGCAAATGTTCTGCTTTTTGTTTTCCTGTCTAAAAAATAAATTGTTCAAACTCAAAGTGAGCAGTTCATTTCAAGAACCTAGTTTCAGTCCACCTAGGACATTTTCCAGGAAATGTCCTAGGTGAACACACACACACACACACACACACACACACACACACACACACAAAAGAAGAAGCAACCAAACCCAATTATGAACATCAAGTAAAGACCAGAAGCCAACTATGTCAGATTTATGAATTCTCTTTTCCTGAGGCGGAAAGTGGAACTGGTACCAGTTTGCTCTCTAAAAAAGGGAAATAGTAGGACAATGCTGGAAATTGTGTGAAAATGAGATTTTAAAGAATTAGGCAGCAAATCTTTTCCAAAAAAAAGAAGAAGAAATCCACTGGAACATGTGAAACCATTACACTTGACCTCCCAGTTGCCTTCCTGTATGAGAGGATTTTAATCCAACATTTCTATGGCAAAATCAACTTTTCTTATTGATGGTGGAGGATGACAGTAGAGGATGATGGTTGAGTGACTGAGCTTATTTTGACTTTTATAGTTAAATTCTGGGATTTCCTCCCTGGGATTTATAGGTTCTCTATCCCCAGAACTGTAGAAGCTTTTGGCACACCTGAGAAGGGTAATGGGTCAGGTTATGAGCTAGGACTTGAGCCAACCCAGCTTGTGCTTTAATCCCTGTTCTTCATTTCTTAGCCTGTGGCCTTGATCAAGGCACCTAATTTCTCTGAAACCTGATTTCTTCATTTGTAAAGTGGGGCTAGTAATAATGATGGGATGTGGCAATTGTGAGATTTTTATGAAGTAATACATGTAAAGCAGCTACTACCATGCCCAACACATAGCAGGTGATGAATAAGTCTTAGCTATTTTTATTTCTAGTTTAATGTTACAGTAATTTGATTTCCTAGGAGGTTTAAGATATTAGAGAATGATTTGGATGTTCAAATTCACACATTTGCCCACACACATTTGGAATGTGCTCACTGAGTCAATTAAAATCAGAATGATGCTTCTGAGCCACTTGTGAGCACAGGTTTCTGAATGTCTGCTTAAAGAATGGACACCAGAAAGGACAATAGAATCTTTAGAAGACAAGTCTATTTACTCAACGTCCATTGACTAGGCATTACCCGTTAGACACTGGGCAATGGCTCGGGAGACAAAGGTAAATAAAATATTGTTCTTGGCTCAAGATTTTATAGTCTAGTTACCCTATGGACATGTTAACAGAAGATTATAATTCTGTGTGAAAGTGCCATCGTGGCGTCTATGGGATTCAGATGGCAGCAAGGGGGACAGGAGAGGCCTCATGGAAGAAGCTTCTGAGCTAAAATTCAAAGAACAAGCAGGTGTTTTTCAGGCAAACAGGTGAGGGGAGGACATGCCAGGCAGAAGGAAGCATGCAGAAAGACACAGTAGTAGCTCAGCACTGCTCGAACATGAAGAACGAGTAGGAGGTAGTGTGGGGAGATGCAGCTGGACTGTTGGCTGAGCCACAAATGCCCCATAAGGTGTTCTGTTTAATCCTATAGGTGAGAGGGAGCCATTGAGAAATTTTGAATAAATGAGTCACCTGATCCAAATTGCTTGTTAGAAAGATAATCTGGTTGGCAATGTGTAGGATTAATTGGAGGCAGGGAGATAGATCAGTTATGAGGCTACTGCAAGTACCCAGTCCAGAGTTGATAAAGTCTGACCCAGGGTGTGGTGGTGAAGAGGAAGAGGAGGAAAGGCATGTGAATGGTATCGAGGAGGTAGGAACTGATACAGATGGACAGGCATTAATTATTATTTGAAGTCTAGTTTAGGTGTGCAGATCACGCCCAGTATGGACAGGAATCTGATGCATCTATTTGAAATCTCCTGTGATCTGCAGTGGGACTGATCCACATTATGGTTTTGTCTAGGAGGCCAGTGTTGGCCTGCTCATATTAGCTTCTTAAAGCTCTAAATAGTACCAGAGCTTCAGTCTTCCACGGTCCATTCTTGTGGATTGATATCTGGTTGTGTGAGTCAGCCTAAGTCAAGGTTGAGTGCCCACAGTCTATGGATCTTAGTTTATCATCAGAAAGAAATAGTGGACAATTCACAGTGTCTCTACAGATTTTGGTTTCTTGGAAACTCTAAATGAAAACTTCAGTCTGTGAGAGACCATATGTAAATATACTATCTACTGTCTACCCATTCATCTATCCATCCATACATCTGTCCACCCTTCATTGATTATCTTTGACTAGCCACAAAAGTCACCTGTGAGTTTTAACAGGTAATATGAATTAATTTACCAACCATTGTCATCATGAAAGAGTCAGGAAAATTCAAGTTCTAAATTTGGAAACATGTTTTGTCAAATTTAAAGTCCACAAAGACTGTTTATTTGCTTGCTCTCATAATGCAAATGTATTTGTTTATGTCCAGTATGCAATTTTGTCGACATGACATAGCATTTTGAACATATAAGGTCGTGTGTGTGTGTGTGTGTGTGTGTGTGTGTGTGTGTGTGAATAGAATGTTTCTTTTAAAAGGGTACTTGCTAATGAAGTAATTAGCAGGGACAAATATTTTTGTATATATGTGTGTATAAATACGTGTATGTATATGTGTGTGTATACTTATTCAATCTGATTCTTAATATATGCTAATCTCCATAGCACATGTAATATTAAAAGAAAATTTGGTAAGGCTTTAAATGTCCTACCATTGTGAATTCATTTTATATTCATTGTAATAGCATTGATCAAAATGAATTCATTTGGTATTCATGTAGATGTCACATGTACTTCCATAGGTGTTTCATTGTAAATTAGCATTTCTCAGAGGACACTTAAAATAAGTGTTACTGAAAGTCCTTATTACACATATTGCCGAGATTAGTACATTAAGGATCATGTACTTACATAGTACTAATGCATTTCTGCCACTTAAAATACTACATTACCCATTTCTGATATCTAGCAAATATCTAAGGCAATTTTGAGAATTACTGACATCCTAGAGGAAGTTGTACTTTTATGATTAAGCAGGTTGCCTATACCTTGCTCTGTTTTATTTTTTTAAGCTAGAGGTCCATTAGATACAAAAATGGGGATTAAAAATGAAATTTATATGATGACAACAATGGTTTTAAAATGATATTCATATAGTCAGACACCCAAAGAAAATAAAACCTTATCTAATTTTACTTTTGACCAGTCATGTTGTTTTAAAAAAAAAAGTGCAGTGAAGAATTTGTGGACCAGGCTATAGATTTGCCAAGAAAACATTGAACTCTTGGATATTCCATTTTTGAGCTTGACTTATCTCAGAAGCAACAAACAAATATAAGCAAATGAAGGCTCATCCATAGTTGCTATTTATACCCTTCTTTTAACTTGCCCATCATCATTTGGGGCATAAATTTTGCTATGATCATAATGGACATTGGGAGGAAATAGCAGTGGCTCACCTGGGTGGCAGTTGGTTATAGGGTAGTTCATGAGTAAGTGAAGAGAGAGTGTTTTGGGCTCTTGTCAGCTGCCTGAGATTTCTGACAGAGAAAGGGGGAAGGTTTTGGTGCAAGGCGTGGCAGTGGCAAATGGGCTTGCAGATCAACCAGGTGAAACTTTGGGATTTATCAGGATATTTCAAGTGCTGGTTGGGATGTCTATTTTAGAGTCACCCTTCAAAAAGATGTAAAATATGCTTTGAAAAACAGGGTTTCCCAGTACAGTGGTGGCGGGAATTGAAAAATTGGTACAGTTAGTATAGAAAACAGTATGGAGATTCCTCAGAAAATTAAAAATAGAATTACCTTACCAGCAATTCCACTTTTGGGTATCAATACAAAAGGATTGAGTCTCAGAGAGGTATTAGCACTCCCATGTTTATTGAAGCACTAATCACAATAGCTGAGATATGGAAGCAATGTAAATGTTCACTGAGGAATGAATGGATAGAGAAAATGTGGTACATACATACAGTGAGATATTATTCAGCTTCAAAAGAAGAGGGAAATCCAGTAATATTCAACAACATGGGTGCGTCTTAAGGACATAATACTAAATGGAATAAGCCAGTCACAGAACAAATACTGCATGATTCCACTTATATGAGATATCTAAAATTGTCAAACTTACAGAATCAAAGAGTAGAATTATGGTTGCCAAGGGTGAGGAGGGGGCAGGGGGAAATGGGGTGTCACTCATTAAGGAGCATTACGTCTTAGTTAAGCAAGATAAATTCTAGAGATCTGCTGTACAACACTGCACCTATAGTTAGCAGTATAGTATTGTACCCTTAAAAAACTTGCAAGTGTTCTTACCACAATAAAATAAAATTTAAAGCAAGAATAGGGTTTTTCAATAAAAAGCTGTGCACTGAAGGGATTGAAGGTCACACAAGGGGGAAATGGAGTTCTTCCAAGACCTGCCCAGTCATAGATTGTAGGTCCAATGTTCTTTTTTCTTTTTAGATTCATTTGTTTTGTCTTCCTCTCTGCACGGATTTTCCACTTGCTGTCCACACCTGGTACCACATTGAAGGGCTGTCCCCTCAGCCATACTGTCAGGAGACAGCACCTTATTTGGTGCTGACTCAGTGGGAGCCAACTTTCCAGCAGGCTACCAACTCACACCTGCAGAATTTGCAGGCACATCCGTTTTGCAAACACACAAAATGGGTAATTGGGCACACAAATGCCTATTTGCATTGCAATTTGGCATTTGTATACACAGTGATGGATTTTTTCATGTGCAAATGTAGGGGATGCAAGTGCAAAATAGATGTCCTCAAGAAGGAGGGGTGCCTTAAAAAACATATATATCTTTTCAGAAACCTGCTAGAATTTTGAGGAGTGCCAGGATAATAGGTAGGTAGATGGATCTAGTTTACTTTTCTCCCCCCATTCAGGGGATGTCCTGAGAGAACACAGTTCATTTGTTACATTTTGAAGAAAGGCTACTTTTTTTCCAATTAGTCAGAGGGAAATCCAGGGTTTTTCCACCCTAATCAAGGACTTTTCTAAACTATCATCGAGTCAGCTATTACTTCAGCTCTAATAAAATGTGAGTTTTTACATCCTTGGAGTGTCTGACATTTTATGATGAGTGCCAGGCTTTGGCTTTGAGGTGCATTGTTCTGTTCAGTGTTAAAGTTACACACACAAACACACTAAGATATTTGGAACCATCGATTTTTGTAACTAATCGGAATGATGCAGAAAAGAATCAGGATGGCCCCGGACAGGGAATGGATGCAGAGTATCCGGGTACTCCATGTATTCCAGCTCATTCTCTGGTTCCTTTGTTCCTTCTGTCTGCCCTTGGCACTGTAAGCCTCAGTGTTGCTCACTCATCATGTCCAGAGGGGCTCAGACGAAGAGCATCCTCCCGCCTAAGGGATCCTTGGCTATGGCCCAGGACCATGCCCTTCTTCACTGGTCACTGACACGTCCCAGGCCCCTGGTTCCACAGCAGAGTCCTTATCTTCCTCTGATGCTGTTTGCCGATGGGAACTTGCAGGACCACTTTGTGGCTCTTTTGGATGCTGGCTTTCCTGCCTGGATGTGGCTTCAAGTCCTTCCTTTGTTTTGGCAGCACCGTGATGCTCTGTGGAATCCGCTTCTAGGAGAGCCTGACCTGTGGCCAGGAGATGGTTCAGACATACATTCTGTCTAACTCCTCTGGGTATCAGATCGGGGCTTCGTCCCTGGCTCTCCACGTCTTCCTCTGAACATTCTTTTTGTGAGCCCACAGGCTCTTATGACTTCCACAGTTGCCTGCAGTCTGTCCTGCACCACCAGCTTATGTTTGCCCGGTTTCACTGTGCTGTCATTATCTCGAATTTAACATACCCAAACCAGATTTGGTTTTCTCTTAGTTTCCTCCTCCTTGTATTTGACTTTCTGTACCAATCTGTCCACCACTCCCAGCTTTTGCATCCTCATTGATATCTTTTTTTCCCCCTCCCACTCTCATCCCAAGGGCCATTAAATCTTGTTGAGGCTTCATTTGAGATGTCTCTCAGGTCCTAAGCCTTTCTCTATGCTACAGCCACCACCGTCCAATCTTCCTATGACTGGATGGTAGCAGTATTTATTGTCTGAGATGTCTCTTTGTTTGAGAATCATTGATCAGCTGCCTCCTGCACATTCCCTACTGGGGATTGAGCCTACAACCCGGGCATGTACCCTGATCTGGAATCAAATTGTGACCTCCTGGTTCATAGGTCATTGCTCAACCACTGAGTCACTTCTGCTGAGCATACTCCAGACTTTCTTCTTCTTTTGCCCCTCCCCCGCGTCCCCTGACCCCATGCCTCTCTCTTACCTGCTTCTGCCTTTTATTATGTCGATATCCCCACTTGGAATGCCTCCCCCCCATATTTATCTAAATCCCCAAACAGCCCTTGAGGTCCTCACAAACCGCAGCTATTTAAATGATCCTAGCCCAACACACGTTTTGCCGATTCTGAATCCTACAGCATTGAGAGCCTTATACCAGTGGATCTCCATGGATCAAGCATTTCCTAGAATTCTATTTTCAGCTCTTGCACTAGACTAGAATCTCCGTAAGGGTGGTCACTGTACTTTATAATTTTGTGTCTTTTGCAATACTTAGCACACTGCTAGTTATATGAGAATGGCTCTTTATTCTTCTTGACTTTGTCTTCACAACTTGGAGGGCTGGAGCTAGAAGAGAAGGCTAAAGAGTGAGTAGAGGAGGGTAGTCGTGAAACTCCCTTAAATATTCTCTATTTACAATGCTGCCAGCACACCAGGTTATTATGATTGTTTTATTTAAACCCCGTTCCTCCCCTCTCCTCCTCCTCCAGAGTAACAAGGGCCTAATGGGCTTCATGTATAAGTGCCTATTTTTATTAAAGACAAGTGTAATCTTTTGTAGCCCAAATGTCCCTATCATAAATGCTAACGGAGAAAAATATTAGGACTCATTTATTTATGAACCTGTTAATAATGAGGTGCAGTTATGAAAAAAAGCTTCCTCAGCAAAAGCTCCTGAACAAACAATGCACACTGGGGAGAAGAAGCTAGTTAGCCTTCCTGACTTAGATAAAGCTATGGAGAAATGACAAGTGCCAGTAATTAGCGCAGCCTCTTCAACAAGATAACCCTATACATCTTTGTCTATTTCAATCACCGAAGACTCCGATTCCGTGTAAAATTAAACCTGGGATGCCATCAATTTCTGTTAACCTCTTTATATTGTTCTGTGTTCATGCCTATGTGATAGATAGATTTTGTCATTTTATTACATGGTGACATCTCTACAGACACGTGACCTAAAAATCTGTTTGCTCCTCAGCAAAGTATTCTTAATCATCCCCTGGTATGGGGATGACTTACAACCAGGGGACTAGATTTATTCCTGCATCCCATTGGTGAACTCCTAGTCTGAAGAACTTGACACTGTTTGGGTTACCCTGCATTTGGCTGCTCACCCCAAAGTGTCCCTTTCCCAAATAATGTAGTTAGAATAGTAATCAAGGTCTAGATTCTGGATCAGGCTGCTTATTATATTCACATATCTATTAATACAACTGTGATTTGAAACATCTTCTCCCTCTGTATTTATTTCCTTCTTTTCACTCTGTACCAGCCTCTAGACTATTTTAAAGGCTCCCAACTCACCACAACTTCAACAGCTAGTTTGAATCTGGGCTGTTTTGAAATTTTACTGCTTAATATCCTGTGTTGCCAATAGGCTTTTATTCATTCATTCATTATTGCAAGAAATATTACTGTAGGTGAAACCTTTATTGTAGGATATCATCCAAATTTGGAAATGATAACAATTCACAGTTTAACTTTGGCTACAGGTCTATCTCCAGTAAGTCAAGTGTAGACACGTGATGAAGCCTGTAGAGCCAATGAGCATGGCGAGCTTTGAGCTGTCCTACCGGGCACTGGCCCAGGTTGGCATGTTGTTGCTGTATGAGGCAGCTTGGACTAGCGCATAGGGGAACATGACCTAACATAGAAGAAAAGTGGGTAGAGCTCTCCCCATCCCAACATGCTCTCCATTCCCTACTCCCCTTCTCTAAATTCCTTCCAGATTTTACTTCAGTAAGATGTTTTCTATCACCTAACTTTGCCCAGGTCTGCATTACCTTCATCCTCTTCCTAGGAATCTCACGTCTCTGGATGAATAATAGTTTTGTTTTAATGCGCTTCTCCCACCTTTTCTTAACTCTGTTGTACTGTGTTTTTTTTCTTTCTTTTCTTTTTTCCATTCAGGAGACAATAGCACATGCTTAATACTATGGTGAGAAGGGCACCAAAATTCAGCTTCTGTAAACTTCTTATGTTGAGCCCTGATTGCAATGGGTCCCTGGGAAATATTATAAGCTATCATTTAAATAGATATTTATACAATATTTTAAGACACACATTATCTAGCCAATAGAGCAAAACAGCTCACAACAAGTAAATGGACTAAAGCACATTTAGACAGTGTTTGAAAGCACTGGTTGCTTTGTGGTACCCGGTGAGGGAGCCGTTCAGACAGATGCTGTTTATCAAGGAGACTGTTCCGAGTCTTTACCTTGTTTCTGTGATTGTTTTCCATGACCTGCAGCGTTGCCCTCTGGCTTAGATAGAAAGGGCCATTGAGTGAAAGTCACTCTGATCTTTAAATTTGTGAAGTTTTCGGTGGTTGAAAGAGGTAGTGATAGAGAGAAAGAATGGCAGAAAGAAAATGAGAAAATAGGCAAGAAGATCAGAGAAAAAGGACATTGATACTTTGGAAACAAAGAAACGTGACCTCTGTATCTATTCTGAGCTAAAAAGCAGTGTGTATCTCCTTGGGAAAGACATACCAAAATGTGCTCTTTGCTTGTAAGTGACTATGACTGGGGCTATTTGGATTACTAGCCAGGCCCTTGAACACCGTATCAATCAAATCATTAGAGGAAACCCCAAATTGGCACATCTATGAATTTTATTTGAGAGCTTCATGAGAAAAACAACAAGAAAAGAAATAATTTTTAGAGGGAGCTGCTATCCAACTTACATTCCTAAATATTGAAAAGTTCACAGAATAGAATGTTCCAAGTCATATTCAAGTTGTCCTTTGCTCAGTTCAGGCTCTTCCTACTTCCTGTTGTTTTTGGTGATCCCCATTTAAAACTCCCAGGGCTGGACCTCTATAATTGGGGCGCCATTTCTGCCTAGCCCCTGCCTTTTCCTCTCCTTCCCTTCGTTTCTCCCCTATGACCTGAGTTTTAACTTTCTTCTCCAGACACCTTCCAACTTTTCAGGTGTGTTCTGAGTGTCCCTACCCTAATAAAAAATAAAAGGAAAGAAAGAAAGAAAGGAAGGTCTCCTGTGGTTTAATTTTCATTATTTTTAGGTGTTAAGTTTTAGATTAGCGCACCATGTCTTAAACCACTGTATTAGAATGCTGCTTGACTCACTTCCAAATTGAAGACCTTTTAAAAAAATTGAAGCAGTCCAATAATTTTAAATCACTCTACACTGTGCATTGCAATTTAAAATTATTGGAGTGCTTCAAATTTTTATAAGCCCTTGAATTTGGAAGTGATCAAGGTTCTAGGCATACTCAGTGTAGAGCAATTTAAAATTATAAGAGCTGTCAAATTTTTATATAAGCACTTCAGTTAGAAAAGGGATTTGGGTTCTGGGCATGTGCAGAGAAGAGCCATTTAAATTATTAAAAGTACTTCATTTTTTTCCCCCCCAAGCACCTGATTTTGGGAGAGTTTTGGTTTGTGCAGCCTGACGTGACAACTTCCTTTGAGAGAGTCTGTGTAAAGAGACGTTCAGTTTTTCTAATAGGGGATGTGAAGCAGGCAGCGGCTTTCTAGGGGTGACCTGGAGGACACCAGGAGAGGGTGTTACCCCGAACAACTCTATGGCTTGGAATCTTGTCACTATACAGTTGTTTTTTTGGGGTAAAGGTGTTTCCAGAAGGCCCCTGTTAGAATGCTGATTTCTCACAATAAATCGCTGATACATTGATAAGACTAATGTATCAATGAAGAGCATGGCCCTGGGGGACTGATGCTCACACACATTTTGGTGGAAAGGATGGGAAAGGCAGGTCTCTGACACAAGCCCTGTCTCCTGGGGAGATGGGTAAGGGCCTGGGCACACAGCGTGGGGCTTCTGGGTTCCTCGGGCTGCAGCTGAGAATATTGCTGGTGGCCCCCGAGTAGGAAGTGGCCAAGAGCATAGAACTCTCTTTGTGTGTCAGGATTTCACTGGGCATCCATCCCCTCTCCCTCTTAAACTAATCATTCAAAAAGGTGGATTCTCTGATACTTTTAATGTTCATTTGCATTATGGCTTGCCCGGGATATCAATTTTCTCTTTTCTCAGAAGTGGAATATTATTCATCTGAAGCATTTTAAGGGGAAAATTGAAAGGAAGGTAGAATCGATAGGTTCAGCTATAAGGTTGATTTTTCTTATTTTATCTTTTGGTTGGGAATTTCGGTGATGTGAAAGAAAAAGAAGGGGATAAATCTAGCAAAATGAAAATAATGTTTCCCTCTCAAAGGTTTATTTACAATAAAAGGAAAGGGAAGATAAATGATGTAAAATTTAGGCGCTTTACAATTGTGATTTGTATTAATTTCTCACAGCCATGAGACTTGGGTGACTGTTTCAAATATTTACCTTCACAAGAAACATGTAGGTCATGTTGCCATATGTGCCTGTGACGTTTGGAAAATGTTTGTGGGTCCTCCAGTTTCTTAAAGGGGAGGTGGCTTTAAATCAGGAAACTTGAACATGAAAAAAACACACCACGATTTATTTCTCTGAACTTCTTCAGAGGGATGCTGCTTCCCTTTGAAAGTTGAGACCCTCCTTGTTGTAAAGTGTGAAGCCATTCTAGTTTTATTTATCTGTTAAAGCATGAGGTGAAACTTTGAAGGGCTCCATATTTATCATTTTCTCTCCCAGGCACACAGCCAGGGCAGGGGACCAGCAGATACCCTGCCATCCCACAGAACCCAGTGCTCGGGGCCACCCTCTTAGTGGCTGCAAGTGAAAGGCACCCCCTTCCTTCTTTCCCCTTGGAACTGAGCTGATGTTTGGAAACTGGAAACCACTTCACTTGGTAAACTGTTTGTACTTCCTTAGGGAGTAACAAGAGGCATGCTTATGTCCGAGCCTTTGTTAGAAGTCATTTGGCGGCTGTGGGAGTGGATCCAGTGGTGGTGTCTAGGCTGTGGGCACAGGCCAGTGTGGGGCTCGCCAGTCTTTGTCCCTCCCATGATGGCATGAGAGGTCGTTTCAGAGTCAGCAATGCAAGGACAACTTTCTGCGTCTATTAGGCCGCTGTCATACCATCACATGAGTCCAAGAGTTAACACGTTAATAAGCATATTAATTACTTAAACCACCATCTGTTTACTGAATATGAGTCATTGTGTTAGGTACTAAAAGATATACAGCTAAAAAAGAAATAGTCATTCTCAAGGAATAGCAGTAGACAGACGTACACAAATGGCTGGAATATTAGGTATATTTTATTATAATGTATTTTTAAAGTCTATATAAAAATGATAAAAGACATAATATACATTCCATATTATTATTATCTATAGTAATAAAAACATAATATGCTAATTAGACCGGACAGCCGAACAACCTTCCGGACGTCCTTCCGGACGACCTTCTGGATGAAGCTGGGGCTGCGAGGGCCGAGGCAAGACACCGCAGCTGCGAGGGCCAAGTCCCTTGCATGAATTTCGTGCATCGGACCTCTAGTTTTTTATGTTAGGCCTGACCCATTGTAGTATTCCCGCATGGAGCATACTTGTTGCACCAGCCATATTTGCTCAATAAATAAGCACTAATTAACTGTAAAAAGTAGGAGGAATACAAACCAAATACTTGAGCAGGGCTTCTCACAGTTGGGCAACATGGAAATAACCTGGAGGCTCCTAAAAAGTGCTGACTCCCCAGGGCCTCATTCCTTGGGATTTGGGTTTAAGTAGACCACTAAGTCAGCGTTTTTAAAATCTCCCCAACTTTGAGAAGCACTTTCCTGGGGGACCTCAGAGTGGGTGAGCAACGAATGGCACTTGGGGAGCAAGCAGGGGCTATTTTCCAGAGGAGGGAATGTTGGAGCCTGGAGCAAGGGTCTGATTTAGACAGGATTGGATGGGGGCTGGGAGTAGAGGAAACAGCATCCTCAGGAGAGGGCACACCATGGGCCAGGGCAGAAGCAGGAGAGTGTATAGGATGTGCTGCCAGAGTCACAGCCTGGGGTGACCCCTTCCTCTGTAAAGTGAGAAGGTGTAGTGGAAAAAAAAAAAAGAAAGGGGGGCTGAAATAATGGGTCAAGGTCAGATTGTGAGGGAACTACTATACTTCTCCAAAAAGTCTGAATTTATTCTGCACGTGCTGATGAACCATTGGAGATTTGGAAGCTGACAAGTGGCATGATGAGACCTTCATATTAGTTAAACATGGGTGCATTATGGAGAATGAACTAGAGATGGGGAAAACTGGAACGAAGAAAATCATCTGGGGAGCTATGGCTTCCAATGGACTTGGGGAGGAGGAGGCAGATCTGTGCTAGACCAGTTTGGCTGGGAGTGTTTGGAGGAGAGTGGATCTGGGAAACATGTGTGAGATAGCCTTGAATAGACCAGGGTACAGTCCATGAACATCCAGAGGGAATACAAAAGGAGCAGTTTCTGAAAGAGACAACGGTGTAGGCAGGGCTGCCATACAAAAGGGTCTGAATGGGTACCTGGTACTGGTCCAGAGCTCAAGGGCAGGAGTCAGCCTACTGTGTAGAAGTCACGACCCAGAACCCCTTCTTTCTCATCCTTTGGGCCTTTGTTTGCTTTTCCTTTCATCCATGTCACTTGAAACAGGTGCACACTTTGTTTAACTGCAGGCATCCAAGGCCAGTGTTCTATTTTTGATCACCAAAGCTGCCGTTTTACTAGGGGCATCTAGAAGAAGGCCATTTGCAGCTCTTACACCTTCCTTGAAAATGAAAGTTTTGAATAAAAGCCAGTCATAGAATTAAGTCAGGGCAAAGTGGTGTCAGGGGTGAAATTCAAAAGACAATACGTAATAATTGGTTTTAAAACAGGTGCCAGATGAATCATAAGGTCAGCTACATGGAAGGAAAAAGCTCTCTCAAGAAGATGTTGGGGCTAAGGCTGCAAGGGGCGGTCAGAAAACAAATCGTGGTTGAGCCTCCGCGAGAGACCCGCCTGGGAAACCGCTCACATTTCCAATGTGTCTGAAAACGCTCAGTGAGGAGAAAGAGATCGGGCTCAACCAGCCATTTATAGCTTCCCCAGAAAGCTCTTTCCACTATGTCTAAAGTCACTACGTCGTTTCCTCCAGAGAACCCCTGGGTCAGAGAGAAGGAAGACAGGGCCTTAGGAAGTCAGAATGTCAATGTGTCTGCTGCAAACCAGGGGTCCCTGAGGGGAGTAGCTTTGGGAGGCAAGCGTGAGATCTTAGCTATTTAGAGCTGAGAGGGAGAAGAAATATTGTCTTACACCCCAACTTCACAGTGGTGGGCACTGAGGCCAGGATGTGTGGGGACTTGCTCAGGATCAGCAGGTAAGTAGCAATGGGGTTGGTGGTACAACCAACGAGGCCCCAGCTCGTCCACCTCCCTGTTGCCCCAGGACTCAGTGCCTGGATGAGTGACTGCAGGATGGGAGCAAGACAAATCCTATTCATTAAAAAATCTTCTTTCTGTTCTTTTACTCCTTTGTTCCACTTTTGATCGGTAGCTTTTACGCTGTTTCATTGACCAGAAGCGCAAATTTCAGATGGCATTTGGAGTTGGGGTGCAAAGAATTAAAATAGAATTTTCCAATAAGAAACATATGTATAGTCATTGCCCAGTCATGGGTTGCCTCTACTCCTGTGGCTTCCCACTTTCCTCCTTGTGCCCCTTTTGTTACATGGGTAGAGAGCTGTGTTGATGATTTTTTGTTCTATGAAAATGTTTGCATGAACAATGCTTACCTCTTAGGGCTCCTCATACTCATGCTCTTTTCTTCTGAGCATCACCCCTGCTGCATTATGTACGGCTGCCCCTGCCATGGTGAAGGGCATAGGGGACACAGGCAGATCTCAAGCTGACCCATTTGTTCCCTCTTGGAAATCTGCAATTGGGACATAAGCGTCTCCTTAGCTAGATCTGGAGGGTCATGGGAACTAGTGCAGTGGGCTCCGGGTGGTTGCTGCTGAGAGCACAATCTTCGGGGGCTGGTCTGCCAGGGCTCACACGCCAGCTTCACCGCTCCCAGCTGTATAACCTGAGGCATGTCCTGTCTCTGCCCCAGTTTCTACAGGTTAAAAAACAAATAATAATCCTACCTAATAATAGACAAATATGCAAATTGACCGCACCTTCACTACGCCCAAGCCATGCCCACCAGCCCAAGCCATGCCCACCAGCCAAAGCCATGCCCACCAGCCAATCAGGGTGAGTATGCAAATTACCCAAACAAGATGGCAGTTAATTTGCATACGCTGAGGGAGGGAGGAGTGAAGACTGAAGACAACTTAGAAGTAAGAGGGAGGAAAAGCGGAAAGCAAGGTGGCTTCCAGAGAGAAAGCCCAGGCGGGGCAGGGGGGGCACAGCGGTGCGCGGGTGCAGGCGCTGCGGCCACAACGGCGGCGGCGGCGGCAGCGGTGGCGGCGGCAGCGGCAGCGCACGCGGCTGCAGCGGCCCCTTGCAGGATTCTTCCTGCAAATGGGCTACTGGTAAATAATAATAGTAAAAGAAATAATAAATGAATAATATAGATGAATGAATGAATCTATACTAATAAAAGGGTAATATGCCAATTAGACTGGATAGACCAGACATCTTCTGGATGTCCTTCTGGACAAAGCCATGGTGGCAGGGGCCGAGGCAGAGGTGGTTATGGGTGATCAGGCAGGCAGGCAGAGTGGTTAGGGGTGATCAGGCCGGCAGGGAAGAGCAGTTAGGGGCAATCAGGCTGGCAGGGGAGAGCAGTTAGGGGCAATCAGGTCGGCAGGGGGAGTGGTTAGGGACATCAGGCAGGCAGGCAGAGGGGTTAGGGGCAATCAGGCAGGCAGGCAGAGGCAGTTAGGGGCGATCAGGCAGGCAGAGTGGTTATGGGCGGTCAGGCAGGCAAGCAGAGTGGTTAGGGGCAATCAGGCAGGCAGGCAGGTGAGCGGTTAGGAGCCAGCAGTCCTGGATTGTAAGAGGGTGAAGGCTGGACTGAGGGGACCCCCTTCCCCCATGCTTGAATTTCATGCACCAGGCCTCTAGTAATAAATAAATGACAAAAATAATTTGTGTTAAATAAGTTATGTATTATGTGGCTAGCAGCTATTCAAATGCTGCTATGATTATTGTTAATACTATGAGTAGTAGTATTTGTACCACCATCATTATGGTGCCTTTAGTATAGTGTGTGAGGAAAGACAGCAAAGGAAGTGGGGTTGTAGACAAAAACAGGGAATACACAGATATAAAGAGAGAAACATGGTCAAATCTCTTTTACCAAGTAAGAGAGAAATATAAATATGGAGAGAATAAGAGTTTGGAGTTTGACGCCTCTCCCGCCCACATTTCTATTATCTCTTGAGGCCTAAATATACTTCTCCCCCATGGGTCCTCTGAGCTCCTTCTCTAATAAAACTTCTCCCCTGAGTTTCTTTGAATGAGGGTTTGTTCTACGTGACCAGAGGAGTTCCAAGGAAGAAGCAAGTGAAATCATGAAGGGATGAAAACTGCCAGCCAGCCATCTCCTCCTTGTACGTCTTGCCTCCCAAGGGCTGTGTCCTGGCTTAGCTCATTCTCCATGCTCAGGCTGCTCTCTGCCAAAACCCGTTTTGGGTAATTCCATTTAAGTCAGCAAGGCCTGATCTCAGGGCAGCAAGTGTGGCCGTTGTGGTGAGTCCTTTGAGCTGTAAGATGTGGCCACAAGCCACTGCTTACCTCCTGGAAAGCAGTAGTAGCTCCATCAGAGAACGTGTGTCTTGTTCAAGCTTGTATCCCCATCCCCTAGCAGAGTACCTGGCACACAGGAGGGCTCTAGGAATACTGGCTGTGGAATGCATAAAGAAGCACTGTGGCCTGATGTCCAGGCTGTAAAGACACAGGAAGTCAGAGAAGGAAGCTGCAGCCCTGGGGCTGGGGTAGGGGGTGGGAACTACTCGTTCCATGTTTGCATGTTAATATCTCTGATGGGAGTGTCTTGTGGAAAAACTTTTGGAATGTAAATTTGGTCGCTCCATAGCCCCATCCCTTAGACCTCCTTTATTCTCTTGGTCAATTGCTATTTCAAAAATTTCCCCAAAAAATCAAAATGGAAAAATCAGGACTTGCACATAAATAAACTTACTGCTTTAGATTTTATCATTCATTTTAAAATTAATTAAATGAATTTCATAGTGGGTTGGGGTTTTACTGTTATCTTTATAGTGCACAGGGTGCCTCTAAGCTTTTAATGAATGGAGATTCATTTCTCCTTACCTTTGCTTCCTGCTGAAGAGGAAGGGCAGGTGTGAAGAAAATCTTGACCTAGACATTAGCCTTCATCTTCCTAGACTTGCCTAAGGGGTGCTATTTTAGACATTTAGCCACGAGTACTGCACAGGCCCCAGGAAAGGGGGATAGAGGTGACTCCTGTCAGAAGGGGGCTGGCTGTGAATAACCGGTCCTGTGAGTTCTCACTGAATACCAGCCTTGTTATCCCAGATTTGGTTTCTAAGGATTTGGAAGGAGTTTTATTTTTTTCAGAAACACATTGATCCCCGCGCTGGACTTCTAAGCATGATCTCATTTGAACACTGTAAGTGCGCCTCCCAGGCCGGCGTGTCGGGGTCATTGCGGCAAAGCCCATTCCCATAATTGAATATAATCCCACTGATACTTTGCATCTCTTCTGGTCAGGAAAATGGAGGCAATTTTCAGCACTTGCCTTCGTCTCATTACTTAGCAAGTACATGCACGTAGGCAAAGAGGGAAAAAAATGGAGCAGAGATTTCTGTAACGTGGCCCCTGGCCTCTGGAGTCTCTCTCCACCAGCCTGTGCACAGCGATCACGTCATGCACCCGACACAGATGTGTAGATAGAGAGAGAGGCTGAGGGGAAGGACACGGGCCCGTTCAGAGCCCATTTCAGGCATGAAGAATGAGAGTGGCCCATCGCCTGTCCCCACCTCTGGTGACATGCTTCACAGGGACACAGCCAGTCCCAGCCGCCTCCTTTTTCCCTTTAACTGAAACTTCCCTCCTTGAAGGTTTCACTTCAGACACTGCTTTCCCTAAACCTCTCCTTGACTAGAATCATGCTAATGTTGACAGTTCTCCCCCCTCCCCCAGCCCCTTTGTTACATCCTGCAACCAAGAGAGAGTGTGAGGTGAGCTTGTCGGAGGAGATGAAAGATGGCAAGCAATGGGTGTTTGGGGACCCGTTCTTTGGTGACATGGACTCCGCAGTCCTTTTTTCACCCCCGTCCTCGCTCCCTCTCTCGCCTTCTCCCTCTGCCTCGCTCCCCCTGCTCTCCCTCTCATTCTCTCTGAAATGGTGTGTGCCTCCCGTAATTTACATAATACTCTTCTGACACCTTTACTTTAGTCATCAATCACGGTACCTTCTCTCAGTCTATCTTTTGTCTGAGCATGTCTCTTCTTTATCAGGCCATGCACAAAAGATTAATTTCACAGTTTTTCTCTCTTCTTTCTTTCCTTGCAAGATACAAAGCTCATGAAATGACAGAAGCAAGATAATGAAAACAACAATGCAAGCAATTTTTTTTGTTCTTGCAGGTTGGATCTCAAGATACTTTTTCTACCTCATTGTGTGCCATCTGTCTTAGAAAAAGTCTGCTCTGTGTTTTTTTAATACCTTTCTGATGCTGCTCAGTAGACTACCTGGGGTGGGGGTGGGGAGATTACATATTTAAATCAGGTCAGAGGCTTTGGTTTTGAAAATCTTTGTAACAATTAAAGCAAGGAGCCCATCTCTAATGGAGGCATGGACTACTGCACAATGCCCACGCCCCAATTAATATTAATGAGATTTATGCTTAGCCGATTTATGACATTTGATTGACTCACCCAACCACCCTTCAACCTGTCTTATAAAGTGAAATATATGGCAAAGAAGGCCTTATTTGCATATGCATATGTTCTTAATATTAATTAGGCTAATGGATCTAAGGACTTGGAGACAATTTGGGCACTGGCAAAGGGGGGAAAATGTGCCACCCACAAAACAAAAGTGTTCCATGTCCTGTCCCTGCACTTGAACAAAAGAAGTCGAACTGAAAGAAAAAAAAATAGCTCGTGCCAGTATTCCCTCTTTTCCTTCTACTTTACAGGAATCATAGTTTTATAAAAGCAGAATATTTACCATGGGCGTTAATATTATTTATCTTCTTTCTTCCATATAAATTGGAAAAGGCTAAATCGTTTATGGAAAAGTATAAAATAAGAGCCTAGTTCAACTGTATATCGGTGGCCATAGGTCAGGTCTCTCCATCAGCCGGGGGATGCTGAGGCTTTAGGAGGATGCAGTGTCTCCCAGGGACACGTGTGGGATACAGGACAAGGGGCTATGTCAGGGGAAGTGTTCCCAAGGACATCTGCTTCAGCAGGGTCAGCGATGGAGTCGATTTCCACAGTGGAGTGGCTGGGACTTCGGCTTTGATGTCGTCTAATTAAACCTGGAGAAGAGAGTCAAAATACATGCGTTTTGTTGTTGGACTTGGGAGCAACACCACATACTCTGATCTTTTTCCTTTCAGACCATCCTTTAAAACCAAACTGTGATGATCTTTGATGTCAACTGTATAAGAAAAAACATTTCTGTATCAGCTCACCCTTTATATGTTAAAGGACATTAAAACCAGGTAACCATCAGGCGTTGGACAGCTTTAAGGTGAGTAATAACCATCATAAATAATAACAGTGCCTGTTACTTGAGTGCTTATTCTATACCAAATATTATGGAAAGAATTTTCCATTTTCTGTCTTATGTCAGCTCTGTAAAGTTTAGATTTAGATCCCCATTCCAGAAATGCCTACTCCAGTGAATTGGACCTCAGGGAGATTATGGGACATGCCCAAGACCACACGACTAGGCCAGTATTCAGAACTGGGTGGATGGTGACTCACGTGTGATTTTTTTCCCTTGGCCTTTTAAGGTCAGGATCACTCAAGGATATTGTGGAATGCAAGTAACTCAGCCTTGAGTCGTCAAAACAGCAACAAGTACTATAGGAAGCGGGACATACTGTGCTTCCTTTGAAGACAGCCAATGGCTGGGCTCACTCCAAGATGTTCAAGTAAATAGTTACATTCAATAGTAGAAATAATTATTTGTTGCCACACAGATAAAAGAAAGTGAGATATGGAAGGACATTTGATTAATTGGCGGGTGAATAAAGTGCTTTACAACAACATAATATTTATTTGTATTTAACTTTCATGAAAACTCTTATGGAATAAATTCTTTTTGGACAAAAATCTTTCAGAGTTTGCTAAGAGGGTGAGAGACAGAGAGAGAGAGAGAGAGGGAGAGAAAGAGAGAAGAGTGGGACACATTGGTGGGGACTGGATGAGGCTTGTGCTGGGGGAATTGAAGGTGGTAACATTAGAGACCAGAAATGGAGGCCTCCAGAGCCAGGAATGGACCATGGATTCTTCTATGTCAAGTCCCTACCCATTCCCTGAAACCTGGTGGCTAGATGTTAGAATCCAGGTGGATTTTACCTTCTGATAAAATTTCTAGTGAGTATTATGAGCTGCCACGCCCCTCAACTAGCTCCTAATCCAGATCTGTAGGTCTCATGGGAACATGCATTTGGGAAGAGGGGAGTGGGCGGAGCAGGAAATAGTGAAGAGACATTGGCGAGGAGAGAAGAGGAGACCCCTTCTTCCCAGAGGTCCGCGGCTTGAGTTCAGCACTTACAGGACTGGTGGGGACCAATATGACAAGTCCTTTTCTCTGATAACCATTTATTCTGCCCAAACTTGTTACTTTCTTTTTTTCATTATCTCTACTGCTGAGAATGCTTTGACTGCATTGTAATGATGTGACAGGTAGTAAAAGCCTGTGTATGAAGAAATCATGGAGCTGATACACTTTATTCTCTCCTCACATTAAAAAGATGTTCATTAAACAAGGGCTTGTTTGCAGAGAGACAGTAGGAGAAGGAAGCAGGGGTGTGGGGGAGAGGACTGAAGGCAGGATGCTGGTTTATCTCATCTACATGTAGCTCAGAAAGAGCCAGCCTAGCAGGGTGGTTAAGTGTATGGGCTCTGGGTCCAAGTGCCTAGAATTATGTTCCTTAGGAGCTCTATAGCTCTTATGTCCTGGCTGCCCTGGGGCATATTACTCAACCTCTCTGTAACTCAGTTTTTCCCTCTGTAAAAGAGGTACAGCTGAGCACCTATCTTATACTAGTACTAGAGGCCCGGCGCATGAAAATTCATGCACTGGAGGAGGGGTCTCTCAGGCCAGCCTGCCCCCTTTCACAGTCTGGGAGCCCTTAGGGGTGGGAGGCAACCCGGTGATCAGGGAAGGCGACTCCCCCATCACACCTCTGCTGCTGCCTTTGCTGGCAACGCAAGCCTCAGCCAGCCCTGGTTGCCTGAGCCTCTGGCGGCCCTGGGCAGCTGGGCAGCCGCCATCCGAGGCTTGCCTGCACCTGGGGCTGGCCCTGAGTGGCTGGGGGGCTGAGGGGACTGGGGGACTCTGGAGGCAGACACGTGGAGCGGCTGACCCGCCTGGGGGCGGGCCCGGCCATGCTGTGCACCTGCTGCCCCAGCGGGGCTGAGGACACTGGGCACTGCCATCTTTGAGGGCGTGGCAGTTAATTAGCATATTCCCTCTTTATTAGATAGGATTGGATCATTGTGAAACATAAATAAATATAGAGTACTTGGCACATAGTAAGTGTTCAATATGTTATCATTATTATTATTACCCCCTGTTTTATCCCCCCAGTTGATATACTAAACTGCCTACCTTTCCCATGAAGCAATCTTGGAATTTACTCAAGAATATTTTCTTTCAATAAATATATATTGCCAATGCCATTTACTCGTTGCTGGGTATAAGCAGGATAGTGTGACTGCTGCCCTCATAGAGCTTGAGGTCTAACTAAGCAGAAAGGTATTTAACAGCTAAATACAATAGAGCAGTGGGTGGCAAAGTCATCAGTCAACAGAGCCAAATATCAAGAGTACAATTGAAATTTCTTTTGAGAGCCGAAAACCGACTTCTGCGCATGGGCCACGAAGTTTCAATCGCACTCACTGTACGTGCGCTCCCGCATGTGGCATTTTGTGGAAGAGCCACACTCAAGGGGCCAAAGAGCTGCATGTGGCTCGCGAGCCGCAGTTTACCGACCACTGCAATAGAGTATGATGAGTGTTAAGAGGGAGGATTTGTATGAGTCATGGGAGGGTGCAGGAAAGGAACTGCCTGAGTCCAGGGACAGGGAAGATCCCAGAGGACAGGTCAGAGACAGCCACTGGAAGGAGGTCAAGGAGAAGGGGGATGGGCAGGTGGCAAGAGCAGCATTCATAAATTCCCAGGAGTGGGAAGGGGCAGAAATAGGGTCAAGGACTAAAAAAAAAAAAAAAAAAAAAAAAAAGGCCAGAGTGCATAGACCTGAAGAACTACATGAAAGAAAATGGCGGAGGGAAGACAGGATGGCAGGGCGAGCCAGCCATATGAGGTGTGATCAGCCATTCGAGGAAGTGGGATTTCTGCCATGAGTTATGGGAAATCACTGGTGGATTTAAAGCAGGACAGTTAGATGTGATGAGATGTACATGATGAAAAGATTGCTAGACTGGAAGGGTGAGAGGCAGAGGGAGCGGGGTGGGGAGCCAGCTGCTACGATGGTGATTAAGGAGAAGAGCAGGGGGTGAGCAAGCTCCAAGGGTGAATTATCTTCCAGGATCCATTGACCAAACAGTTATCCCTTGAACAATTGCTAACGTTCATTTCAAGCCAGCCCAGCGATGGCAGGTCAAGTGCCCCAGTGTAAGAGGAACCTTCCTAAAATGCAAAACCCTTCTGTGAGCTCCAGGAGCCAGCTTCAAAAGCATTTTTACTTAAACCCTCCGTTCTAGGTTCCTGGCCCCACCTGCCAAAAGGAAAATGTGTCAAGAGCAATTTAGGAGAAAGCACGCCAGTGATTTCTCTCCCTCACCTTCTCTGTCTCTGTCTCCTTGACAGAAATACCTGTGGATTCCTTTGTAGTAGGAGGGAGCATGTGGTAGAAATGCCAACCATTTTTTCTCCCAACTGTGCCAATGTCAGGGCTAGACACATAGTAGGTACTCAATCAGTGCACATGGACTCACCTTGTCCCAGTGAGCACCATTTTCTTTCTTTTTAAAATATTTTTATTGATTTTCAGAAAGAGAGGAATGGAGAGGGGGAGAGAGAGAGAGAAACTTCTAAGAGTTTCTTCTAAGAGGGGGAGAGAGAGAGATTAGAAACTTCTAATCTAAGAGAGAAACATCGATCAGCTGCCTCCTGCATGCCTCCTACTGGGGATCGAACCCACAACCAGGCATTGATCACCATTTTCTCTCCTTCTGAAAAGGAACCAGGATCTAGGGACAGTGATGCTTATGTGATTGCCAAATCCTTTTCCATCTGCTCAGCATTTACCAAGGTAGTAGTGGTCCAGCTTCCGTGGAGGAGTGGACATCGCAAGAGGAAGCCAGGGCTGCCTCACCCAGGTACCCTGGGCAGCAGAGGATGTTTGATCCCAAGTCTATAATTCAGCTCAACTGCCTGTCAGGCCCATAGGATTCCCAGGCCTGCAGGCTGCCATTTGGACCAACATTTGGGAAGCAGGATGCTTATGGAATCCATTCTAATTTTGGCAGCCAGAACAAAGAACCAGGCTGGAATGGAGCAAAGAGGTATAAATGTAGCCCAGAGCAGGGTGTCTCATGGCTGACCCTTCTGTGGCAAGGGTGGGGTGTTTTGGAGGGGGGAAGGGTATGTAGAAGGAGACCATTTAAACTTCCCCAACAAGCCAGAAGAGGGGGAGCCAAATTGCAAATGAGGTCTCAGACAGCTGCCTCCCAGAGATGAGCAAGCCCAGGTTTTGTGTGTTCATCTGCAGGTCAAAGGGTTTTAGAGCTTCACTGTATAGTTATGCTACTCAGGAGCTGAGATGGGCATTCTGTATGGCTACGGGATCCTGCACAATCCCCTCGGCCCCTGCTTATAGGATGTGCCATTTCCTGAGAGGGCTAAATCAAATTTGGCTACTAGTGGTCCCTGTAACCCTGCCTCCTCAGGAATGCGGACATTTACAGGCAAATCTCATCCGTGCACCCCCACCCCACATGCAAACACACACACACACACACACACACACACACACACACACACACACACACACCAGTGAGCTCTGTTCTGCTTGAAAACACTCTAAAATATTCTCCGTCCTTCATATGGGGGGCGGGGGGGAACCCTTTAGGCGTTAGATACTGCAGTAATTACTATATAATGGAGTAAATACTATACTATAATAATTAACTTGTAAACCTTGAAATAACATTTACTGTAATTTAGACCAAATATGAACTGTGAGTAATGAAGCTCGATCCAACGTGAAATCATTTGCAGGCGCTTTAAACATATGCCTGGGAAGAGAAAGCAGCAGTTTCCCGTCGTTATCGAAATGGGCCCAGCCAAGGCCCTCACACGCGGGAAGGGCATGCAGCTGCCATTATTTTGAAATCTCTTGTTAGCATTTTTATTTCTTTTTTTTAATATATCGCTTTCTTCTTGCCTCTTCCTACACCGTCCTTTTAGGCTGTTAGCAGTAGCCCTGGGTTTTGTTTTGTTTCGAATTTAGTTTTCACTCACAATGGTTGCAAACGCTCTTTGCAAAACTGACGTTGAAAGCCTGGGCAGGAGTCTGGCAACTGGGCAGAGGGCGAGGGGGTTCTTGGGTTGCCTACATCAGCAGCAAACTGCGGATGCTTCTGGAAAGCGTATCAGTGAGACAAAGCTGCTGTTGACCACAGTGGTGCCAGGGGCCTGAGATGCCTAGAAAGTAACAAAGCCTTTCGTGTACACAACACGTCCTGCCTTGGCTTCCAAATCCCTGCCACTTAGGGTTGCTCAACTCTGACAGACTCCTGGTGGGGGAGGGGTGCAGAGGGCCCATTTGTCTCCCTTCACCCCCCCCTCCTGCCCCCTCCACAGCCCACCCTACCTTACTTACACATTAAAGGTAAGGAAGGAACTTGCATTTGGTTGAACCAAATGAAATTGCTTATTTTCTAGGTCAAAGCAATGTAATATCGGCAATGCCATCTGGTTCAACCTAATGCCTTCCGACATCAGACCCCTGTGCAGTTAGGCTTCAGATTCGGTCAATAAGCGGCCTCTGCTGGTCTCATGATGCCCAGCTCCCAGTCTCCCTCACTCACACTTTGGAAGGCAACCTGTCCTTCATGTACCTTCTTACTATTTCCCTGGGGTCAGGCCGAACCACTTGTGTGCTATTTTAGCATCTCCAGCCCTGGTACCTTGTGCTCTCAGGTCCCCTCTCTCCCAGGACGATCTTTTGGCCGGCTTGAATTCTCTCTCTCCTTTTAAACAGACAATTAAACTCTAACTTTTCTCTAATGCCTTTCTTAAAGAAAGGATATTTGAGTTGAGAGTAATAATAGCTGACATTCATTGAGCCCTTATGATGTGACATCGAGCATTGACTGGGGGCATCACATGGTTTATTCTGTCTGATCTACACACAACCCGTAGGAAACAGGTCCTCTTCCTCACGCTGTTTTGGAGACAAGAAGACTGACATGTACACTGAGGTTTGGTAATGTGTCCAAGATCACACGACTCGTCTGTCAAAGGATTTCTCTTTGGCAGTCATGGCCTGGAGCTGACAACTATATCCTTGCAAAGGACAGCCCAATCCAAGGGTCTTGAAAACCATCGCCAGATACTTCAAGGATTGAATGGATGAAAGGGATAAGATGTTTGCACATATTGTAGAGATCCAGGACCACTGCGAGTTGTCAAGTTATCACAATAGCCACGTGTTTCCAAGTCTTTGAAAATGGGCTACCTATCTATTGAAAATGAAATGGGTTGCCCAGCAAGGGGGAGTGAGATGCCTATTACTGCAGATATCCAAGTAAAGACTGTGGATATGGAATTCACAGGCAGGTAACCTCCTAGGCAGAGCAGCTGGTGGCTAAGAGTATGGGCTCCCCAGTAAACTGGGTGGGTTCAGAATCCCAGCTCCACATTGGCCGCCTGCTCCTCACATTTATTTTCTCATCACACACCCCTCACACGGACTCACTCCCCTATACACCTACATCTAGTTTCTAGGTACTACCTGTGCTTCTCAAACCTCGATAAAGATATGGATATTTAAACCTGGGACCATGTTAAAATGCTGATTCAGTGGGCCTGGGGTGTGACCTGAGAATCTGCATTTTAACACATTGCTGGGTGGTGCTGAGATTCTCTGGCACAAGGCCACACTTGGAGTGGCAAGGTCTTGCATCATATGCCCAACCTTTATCTTCAAAGGGCTGTAATATTAATTAACTATCTTCCCTCTAAGGTATTAGGTAAATAATAATGCTTGATTGATTGCTTAGATATACTCTCCCGTCCAAGAAGGCCAAGTTGTGATGATAAGAAAAGTGATTCTGTAAGTGCCCACTCCCAGTAGGGTCCCCACCCCCATACCACTTTTTGCCTTCATGCCAACTAATGTATTGTTGAAAATTCCATGCGATTTCCTTCCTTGACTCTTTTCCGAAAATTGCTCTGACATCTCTCATAGTGTTTGCCAGCAGATATTTTAATTGGGACATGGATAAGGTTGTGAGCAAATGGCAAACAGTGGGAATTTAGATCCGTTAGGCCGGCAGTTTCAACCATGGTCATCTCTGCAGACATCAATTATTTTAGGGGAAAACACACATTCAGATCTGTCCAATTATTCCAATGCATCTTATCAGTCTTTGTTTTCACATACCTCACCTGTGTATAAGATGGTTCTTCACCATATGTACCGAGAGCCAGTGGCCACGGTGCTCTCACTTCCTGTGGGGCCTGAAAGCGTTAATGCGCCTCTCACTGTCTCCTGCAAGTTGTTGGCATCACAGATGGGTTTTCGCTCAGTGCTGGATCCCAGAGACTTCTGTGTGTGCATCCTGATAGTAACACAAAGGATTGAAATCATATTTATTGTTTTCTTTCTCAGAGATGGAGGAGTTGAATGCTTTTAAGCAGTTTTTCAAGAAACAAAAGGCTACATTTTTGAAATGCCAGCTATTACCAGTTCACAGTTCAGAGTCTAGGAGGACTCGTTAGCACTTGCACGGATCCCTCCCTCCCTGGAAACAGTGCAGGATTACACTGAGATCTGACCGTTGAAAGAGACTCAAAGTCAATGTGCATAATTACTTCCCACAACAGTGGTTAATGTGCCCTGAAATATTCCCAGCTCCCCCCGGCCTGGGGCATGATGGTGGATATTCAGATTTTCTTGATAAATGTTTTGGATGTTTTGCTCACACCATTTCCCAAAATGCTTCTGGATTATAAGGAATGTGCTCCCTTGCTATCTAGCTGTTGGCTGGATGGAGGAAAGAAAGCCTCAGGAAGCTGTCACATACAGCTGTGTTGGGGAATAAATAAGGTCCTAGAATGTTAGGGCTAAAAAGGGTGTTGGAAATCATCTCCCTCTAGTTCAACCCGCTCACTTTATAAATGAGGAAATGGAGGCCCAGAGAGGTAGAGTGACTTGCCCAGCGTCACACAGCTAATTAGTGGCTGAGTCAAGATGAAAACCCAATTGTCCTGAATCGGGGGCTCGTGCTGTTTTTGTATCAAAGTGGACAGTTTCTACTGTTCCCTTGAGAAGGGCTGATTTCTTGTTTGGAGTCGCCGGAAAGCCTGGTTCTCCTTGCCTTACCCCAGGCCACACACACAGGATTCTCAAATCCTCGGCCCCAGGGAGGGTATTTTCCACATCTGCCCCTCTTTGGCAGTGTTGCCCTCTTCTGCCCTGAAGCTCTAAGCTTAGGGCTCCCCGCTTCCCACTGAGGCCTTCAGCGCGGTCATTGTCCGCAGCTGCTCTCCTTACTCTGAGCTTTATGTCCTACAGTTAGGTTGGCTTTTGTTCCTTCTATGTCAGGACTTCTCCCTTCTCTGTCTCATTCCTTTAGGTTGTGTTCTCTGTGGTGACACCAGAGACAGTGAATGATGTGTTGTCACCCACCCGAATAATGTACTTGCCCTTGAGTGGCACCTCCAACAATAACCCAGGAGGAACCTTGGATCAGGGCTTGGTGCACCGGGGGCAGAGGTGGGCAGGAGTGAGGATGGAGGGTGATGCCATGTTCGTAAAACATCCTGACATGTCCCTCTGTGTGCAGGCCAACCCTGCCCGAGCACATCGCTACAATGTTCACGCAAGGAGTGTAGGCCTCCTCAGATGCACCAGGCACCGGGAGGATCCCTGTAGAAAAGATGTGGTTCTTGCCATTCAGAATGCACAGAGGGAGAAGGAGAACGCACAGAAGAACAGGCCAACATGAAAGGACACCGAGTAACTGTCCAGCAGAGAGTTGTGTGACCGCAGGGGAGAGAGTCAGGGCAAACTTTGCAAGAAGGTTGCATGACAGTGAGGATCTTATTGGTATATCTGTTGGGGTGGGGAATGCAGAGGAAGGGTTCAGGTACCAAGGGAAGGGGAAGGGTGTAACAGGGATGAAGCAGCATGGACAGCCAAGAGGCAGGGAGGCACATGACTGCTTGGTGGGGATCAGGATGGTACCCAGTGTTCTTGGCTCAGAGTGACTCTTGCCAGTGTATTGACACAATGTGTTGGCAAACCAGGCCTTACTGTGCAGCGGCCTAAAGGCAAGCCCACATCTCCTGGTGCTGGAGACATAGCCTCCTCACACCTTAGCTCCCTGCAGGCCTGCACTTGAACTTTGCTCAGACCTCATGCTTTCCTCTCTTGCATCTGCCCAAATGCTCCTGTCCTTCCCTCTGCATCTCTAGCTTGGACTCTTCCTTTAAGTGCCCACATTCCTCCCTCTTCCCCTGTGAAACCTTCTCTAAACATTTTATAATGGGTGGAACACTCATACCATCAACACAGATCTGCCAAAAAAAAAAATAAATAAGTCATGATTTTCTTTACATCAAATAAAATCTGACTCTAAGCCCTGGTCTGCCCAGAATGATGATAAATTCAATCTCAGCGGTTGTTAGGGCTTCCTCCTGCTTCTGGAGAGTTATAATCCATCATGCTTCTTTCAGATCTCCTCTCTCTCCATGCCCATGTCCTCCTGGAAGTGGGTGACTGCCACTATTATCCTTTGCAGAGTGTTCAGGACCTCGGCTCAGAGTCCCATCGCCCAGGGTTCAGCCTTCCTGGGGAGACCGCACAGCTGGTCCTCTGAGACTGGAAATGGGGTCTCTGCCTTCCCAGGACCTGCTAGCATCTTCCTTGTCTCAGCCTTGCTGTCTTTTTTTCCCTCTAGCTCCCCCCAGACTACCCACTCCTTGGGACCCAAGGGCTGTGGCATAACTTCTTTGGTGAAATTAGGCTTTTTAATGATGGCAACTTGCTACACAAACCTTCTGGAGCCCAGGGGCACAAAGGACTTGGCTTTGCTCTTAGGAGAGGTAGGACTTCTGCAAGAGGGAGTGCACACAGGAAATGAAACGCGAGCTCATACTAGTGAGTCAATACGGTATCCGAGTCACAATCTATTCATCCTGTGCATTCTAGATTTGGATGGGTTACCTGACTAGGCTAACTCTCCCTGCCCTAGTTTCATTATCTATAAAATAGCAACAATATTAATAATGACTTCCTAGGGTGTTACAAGAATTAAATGGCATAATACCTGCAAGTTACATAGATCAGTACCTGGATCATAGTTAAGCTCTTAAAAACGGTGAGCTGCTTCATTAGTTATTATCCATTTGAGCATTAACATGCCGCAGAGGACTGTTAATGATTTTATTATGAATGGCAGTCAGTGTGCACATGTGATATAACCCCCTCGCCCGTTGCAATGCTCAGTGCATTCCTGGTGATTCTGACTTGACAGAAGGAGCAAGCTTTGTCCCGCGGGTCCCAGAGGAGAGTGCGCCCTGAATAACTATTCCAACTATTGCTCACCATATGTCCACAACCAAAGGAAAAAATAATAATTTTGGAGGGCAGGAAACGAGCCCACATGTGCACGTCTGCAGAGAGTCGCCTGCTGAAATCGACATGTAAGACATATTTACCACAGAGGCAAATGCCTTCATGTGTTTGTAAGTGGCTAATTCTGAACACCCAAAAGGGAAGAAGAGAGAAGCCGGATTCCAATGGCATCATGTGTTTGTTATTTCGGGGCAAGGTCCTGGGGAAGGAGAGCTTCCCTTCTGCCTGGAGCACTTTAAGGGGGGAGAAATGAAGTATTTAAAGGTATTTTAATGATCGTGAAAGGCACTGGCTTAATAGGGCAGGAAACTACGGTTCTCTTTAGTCCCTGAAGGAAAATAACAGGGCTGGAGCTTGGCCTTCCCTGTGGAGTCATAAACTGGACTGCAAAGAGGCAGCCCCTGGAGACAGCCTCTCGGGGTTTCTGCGGCCCCTTAACTGTGGGTCTGTCTGCTTAGGTTCCCGACGTGCTGATTAATTACTGGTCACAGCACTAAACTTAGGTAGCGGCAACCTGCGTGGGGTTCTGAGAGAAGCCATTGCCCTGTGGCATGCAGGGTCAGGGACCTTCCCGAACAAGCTGGTCCACGTTTCCTGCTGGCTTCCCAGGCCTCCTTCGCTGGGTCCCCCATGTACGCAGACATCTCTGTCTTCTATTCTTTTCCTGCTCAAACACGGCAGTGCCTCAGGCCAGTTCCTGCTTTCATCATCAGCATCACATGACTCTCATTATTCGCAATAGTTATATTCTGTAAAGTCACCTGAAATACTGAATTAGCGGAGACTGAGCCATTATTCCTAGGGGAACTACAGGGTTAGGTTCCTGCAAGCCTCTGGTCCTAATGTTTTCATCAACTAATGCATATGCAATCTTGTTATGTATGTTTTTGTTTAAAGATGCCTTAGATGCCTTAAAAGCAGCCTACTAAGCGCTCGGGGGTTAATCAAGGATCCCTGGCTCAATGGAAGAGAGCCTTGGGCGGGCAGGCCCTACTGGAGACAAATGCTGCCATGAGAGGCGATGGCTATTAAAATGTCACATTTATAGCCTTCTGGTCTTCCGCTAAATGTCCTCCTGATTATATTTCAAGTCCTGGTTTCTCCATACATGTGACTGCGTTTTAACAGCCATCGCCTCTCATGGCAGCAGCATTTGTCTCCAGTAAGGCCTGCCCGCCCAAGGCTCTCTTCCATTGAGCCTAAGGATCCTTGATTAACCCCCGAGTGCTAGTACATCTTCTCCGCTCCAGTTGTGGCCCCGAACTTCCAGCCCAGAAGCTCTCTTCCTTGGAACTCTGAGTGGTACAGGTTTTGCCTCCACTGAATCCATTCCCTCAGACCCCAGTTTGATCATCTGACCCTCGAATCTGTCCTTGGCTTTGCTTGAGGTCTCTGTTGCCACCCACTCTCACTTGTGTCCTGAAGCCTCCTGAGCAAACCCTGTCCATCTATGGCCCCAGGCTCTTCCTTTGGACGTCTCCCCCTCTGGGATGGAATTATTTTTAAAAAGTGCTAAGAGTGTATTTTTCATCTCCCGAGTTCCTTTCATCTCCAGAATCACTTGACTCTTCATAAAACACGAGTTGGAACTGATGGGGCCCTCCAGCCGGCATGTTAAGGACACGTGTTGCAGACCTCATGTGGAGGTCATCAGCAGGCTAGGGGCCTGGCTAGCATCAGCCTGCATGCCTGACAGCTCCACCAGCGGCTGTTCCACGGAAGGCATTAGGAGAGAGGAAGAGAGTCCAAATAGTAAACTTCCAAACGAGATGACATCACTGGGGAAGGCTACACTGGGCGCGTGGAAGACAGGGCATCTCAGAGAAACCAGGACTTGAAATATAATCAGGAGAACATTGAGCAGAAGACCAGAAGGCCATAAATGTGACTGCGTTTTAACAGCCATCGCCTCTCATGGCAGCATTTGTCTCCAGGTTCTTCAGAATTATCACACCAGAGTCCCAGTGGCTTCTCCAACAGGCACCTCTGCATTTCCCAAGTGAGTGCTTCCACTCTAGTATCTTGAGTTTGATTTCATTTGTGTTTTAGTTGCTTTATCTCCAGCTGGCTTTTTCTCTATTTCCATTCATCTCAGCTCCATCTTACTTTTGAGTTCCTTCCCCTCCATTCCACTATATCCTTCTGCTCCATGCTGCCATGCACATGGGGATACATATTTGGGATTAGAACCCAAAGCCTGTTATTCTCCAAATGTGTGAGGAATCAGTTGCCTACAAATGGCCTTTGGTAGTGCTTTCTTTGGAGCTACATTTGTGAAAGCACATGGCCTGTTCTTAAGTTTGAGAAAAAATATGAACTGAGAAAGTTTTACTGTAACTAAGGAAGACACACTCCATGCAAGAATGACACCCTGTTTACAGGGCAGTCTGGAGGACAGTCTCATGACTATCCCTGGAGGAGGATTTGGAGGGCAGAATTTCCGACCTTCATTGAACAGAGAGATACATGGAAGTGCAGGACCATCCAGTGCCTTCTCAGATCCACATAGCAGGGCAAGGGCTGGGATCCAGGGCCCTTGCCTCCAAGCCAGGCCTGACCAATCACAGCTGAGCCTGCATACATTGTTGTGCCACCATGACCAACTTCTTGCCTGGAAAGAGCTGCCTTTGCACTTGGCCAAACCCAGACAACCAACCTGTTCCGTCCGGAGACCCTGACATATCCATCTTGGGGTCTCATAGGCCCCATCGTCCCATTTCCAGGAACATCCCTCTTCCCAGGGCCAGGGAATCTAGACAGATGCAGAAATCAAATTAGAGTTCAGTAAACGGAGCCTTAGCATGTGCATTGCCTTCTGGAAAATCGGCCTTTGCAGGGGCGAATGCGATTGGATTAGAGAGTGTGCATCTTATTAAGGTATATTATGGTAAATACAGTTCATGCTGCAGGAAACCTTTTATCTGGAAAAGTGCTTGCCTCATCCCATTTCCCCCAGCCTCTGTTTTCTTAATTTTGCACTGAAGGATCAGTGTGCCCAGGGCACAACCACCTCCCCTCATCTCTTTCGTTGGCTCATCTTCTCAAAGGCAACGAGGGCTCCCTCCTTCCCCGCAGGGGTGGTGGGGAGGGAAGGAGTACATATACTGATTTATCTTAGCCTGCCAGTTGTTTTGAGGACCTCGGCAATGATGGGTGCCCTCTCCTCCTCAGCCATTACCATGCTCCGAGGAAGAGCTCCGCCCTGCCTTAAAAGCACGCACAGTGCACCTTGAACATGACCGCTGAGCTCATTGTCAGCTCTATAGCGCAGGGTCTGGGGCCTCTGCTTCCAGGCAGCCTCCTAGCAGAGCTGATCAGAGAGGCAGCTGAAAGCAAACGCCTCTCTTCTGGAAAGGTACGTGGTTGGTGGCGTTGGAGCCGTGCGAAAGAGTTCCATCTGTGGTATAAATGAGAAGCAGGCATTGCAAGTGACAGTTATAGCAAATCAGGGTACGGTGGATGGTTCCAACCTTTATTCACATTATGTGTCATAATAAACGTCTCTTTAGGAAAGACAGCATGTGCAGAGTCAGACGGAATCGCCCGGGCTGCGGCTCCGTGCAGGAGGAGGAGGAATCAGCATTGTAAAGGCACAGGGTGGCCAGAGCATGAGATCCCACCTCCAGCGGGAGCCCTGGGATCTCCTCCCTCCGTCCTCCAGGAAACAGGGCGCGTGGCATAACGCTGGTAGGTTGTTAATGTCACAGCAAAGGAAGATCCATGGCTTGTTGATTGCAACTTTGGGCCAGAGGTGTGCGAGGAAGATATTTACGAGCCTTGATCTGGCTTTTTGCATCTCCGGGGTGGGAATCTCAAGGTTTGCAGAGTCTATAGGCTACAGTCTCCTAGTGGCCAGCAGGAAAGCTGATCACTTGCCATATTTTAGCTTCGAGGAAGCCAAACACAGGAGGTTGCATGACATACCTCAAGTTTCAGCTAAGTGACCAGCAAAGCCTGGCTTCTGAACCTTGGTCCACTCAGAAGAAAAAGCTGGGCTTCCCAGGAGTAGAGGATGCACTCTGTTTCAACATATACCTGACCATCATCCCCAACGATTCTGTCTCTGATTCCATGTATTCATTCATACGCCAGCAGAACTTAGGGCCAAATATACCTGTATTCGTCCCTCTGGGTTTCCTTAACTCAGAAGAATTTGGTGATTGGAAAGGTCTGTCACTATCACAGACACAAATGGTCTAACATGTCACAGTCATAACGATCTGTATATTATATTTAAACTACATTTCTTCCTAGAACTTGACATTTCTTTGAGGGTTACTTGGCAGAGCTAAAGAAATAATCTTCAGGATTCTGAGAGGGGCTCAGTCATGTCCCCAGGACAGATGGAGGCAGGAGAATTGTTTATTCCGAACCAGAGAAAGCACACCCTTAGAAATAGAACTGGTTTTACTTTCTCCAAGAGTTAAATAGCAGTAACTATGTGGTTGGCAATTACAAATTATATCAACAGGCCCAGAGGCGTTGATAACTGGTTAGCTAGGTTCTGCGCCTGCTCCGGAAGCCAGCATCCTGCCTTCAGCATTCCACTGGTTCAAGGAGGAATTCAAAAGTCCCAGGGAACAATTTCCACTGGACTTGAATTCTAAGTTAAAGCTGAACACACAGGACTACCCCATTGTGTCCATTTCAGCCGTAGTGAAATGACCAGTGAGCATGGGGGTGGAGTGTTCTGAAAGGGCAAGGCCAACAGTAGGGTTGGGCACACTCTTCAGTAAAGGGCCGGAGAGAGTGGTTCATGTGGTCTCTGTGGCAGCTACTCAACTTCGTTGTTGTAGGGAAAAAACAGTGGGCTGGATTGGGCCCAGGGGCCATAGTTTTCTGATCCCTGATTTCCTTTCAAAAGCAGTACCCCCTCCACCACTGAATGAGGATTCTGGTGTTTTTCCAGGTGAGTTTACAGGGATGGGGAAGAAAACGTGGGACTGTTACAGTTCTAAAGAATAGCTCTTTTCCTTTGTACAATTACTTTTTCCTCTCACTATACTCATTGTACATGTACTTACACAAGCAGCCACAGATATCAATCCCTGATAAAACCCATGAGGGCAAACACAATCCACACACAGATATATCCAGACCTGTGTAACACCAGATGCGTGCTTTCAAACACATCTGGGTGCACATGAGCATATGCACATAAAAGCACTCAGTAATCCATCTGACTTGATTCCCACACTGGGTATTTCACCCAACTCTTGAAAATCATAACTCTGCTTAGAAAGTCCTCAGGTACCCAAACTCTTCACCTGGTTCCGTTTGTCACCTATTTCTTGCTACAAAGAAACCTGAATAGTGACCTCAGAAATAACAGCATTCTGTATCAAATGGGAAAACTTCTCATCCCCACACCGTTCCTTTCCCTCTCTCTCTCTTGCCTGCAGGCTGCCTTGAATAAAGGCCAAGAAGCAGCAGCTTTCCCACTTCACCCTCTGTGCACAGGGCTGAGGTCCTGGCGTGGAGAGCTGCAGAGGAAATTGATTTTCAGGTTCTTGTACAAGGCTTTCTACTCCTGTGGGCCATCTACGTTGTTTCCTTTTTCAGAGCGAAGGACTAGGACAAGCTGCAGAGTCAAGATGCTCATTCTGTTTCCAAACACCACATTTCGCAGTTTACTTAGGGCAAGAAGCACGAGTTGCCCTGGGAGCCTGCCTGATTTCTCTCCTGGGCTCTGCAGGCGGGGAGGCAGCACAGTGGGCAAGGTTGGGTGGTTTTTATTCCAGGATTCAGTCTCCTGGCCATTGCAGGAATGCAGAATTGAAAAGTCTGCCAGGATGTGGTTGGGCATGGTGATGTCCATGAAGAATGGAGTGTCCTGGCATTGAAGGCAGCCGGGTCGGGAGGACAATAGTTCCCTAGCAGAGCTCTCTGTTGGGAGGGAGAGGAGGAGCCATCCTGGCACAGGTGGGCACATCAGCAGAGTCACCTGTGACGCCCAGGTTACTTTTGGGGATGCTGGCAGAGGAGTGGCATGAACCAGCAAGGTCCTGCTGAAGATGTCAGTGGCAAAGTTTTGTGAGCTCAGAGTGGAGAGGTTTGGGATTCACCAGGAGGTGGTGAGGGCCCCGTCCATCCGGGGTGAGAGATGGGCTCAGTGAAATTGAGAGTAATTTTCTACTTATGGCTCTCATCCTTGTAAGAAAATCAACAATCTTAAGCATCCACTTCCTCAACATAGAACTAACTCTTAATACCTGCTATTGAAGAAAACTCCCAGAGTTGGTTACATAGCTATGCATTTAATGCATTGCCTTAGGCCAGAGTTTGTTAAACTTGGCTAGGCTTTAGAAAGTCAATATCCTGGCACTGTATACCAAAATATAAGGGAATTTTTCTATGTGCATATATGAGCTTGTGTGAGTGGGTGTGGGTGGCTTCATAGCTTTGACTCAGTTCTCCGGGAGATTTGTGATGTCTACAAAGTTAAGAATTATTTTCTGAAGCCAAAGGAGTCTTGGCCTAGTGGTTGAATTTCAGGTGCCATGCAGGTGGGTGTAGAAGATGCTCCTGATCCTTGGTGCGCCTCACCGCACTGCATAGACCATCTCTGGTATACAGGTAAGGTAGGATAGGTGATAGATTGCCCAAGTCACCAGGGGATGTGACAGTTTTTAGCAAAGAAAGGGCTGGACTAGATTCTTGATCTGTGATGGCAAAGCTAACACCAAGTGCATGTTCCAGCCATTTATAGACTGTCTTTACCACTTTGTAAGATAAGAAACACCAATGGCAGTGTGAGCTCTAAGCACCCTGCATGTGTTAACTCATGTAATCCTCACATCCGAATTTTGAAGTCCCAAGTCCATTTCACTTTGCAGCTGAAGGAACCAAGGCACAGGGAGCTAGGTAACTTGCTCAAGTTCATTCAACCAGGGAAAAAGTTCCCTTTCTCGTGGTTGGAAGGGCCGTTGGCACAGAAAGGGCTTTTTGCACAGGTCCCGGGCAGCTCCTGTCGCTGTGGTGCCAGGCTGGGCAGGCACCATGGCACACACAGCAGCCCATTCTCACACGTGAATGTGCCTTTCAAGAGCACACAGCTCCTCTTTCTCTGACCTTCCCACCCGTGGCTGCTTCCCCGGTGGCTTGGCCCGCCAGGTCCCTGGTCCAAATAATCTAGCAGGAGCACACTCCGTGCTGCCTGCCAGCATCCCTGCCTGGACATGCTGACTCCCGGTTTGGAGTTTCACACAAAAGCTGGAACCTGCTCAGGCTTAGCCAGAGGGAGGGTGGTTATTTCTTCCCTTCATGTGATTGACTGTAGCCTGAGAGGACATCTTTCTGATACCGTCTACCTTTGTATTAGATTTTTCCCCCTCTTTCAGAGCCCATAGGAGGTGTCCATAAGTGGACGTTGGGGAGAATGACTTAGGGGAAGTATGGCTGTGCTGGGGAGAGTGCAGGTCCACCACCTGCCAGGTGTGTGAGATTGGCAAGTTCCTGTACCTCACTGAGCCTCCATTTCCATTTCTTTAAGTGGAAAAGTAAGAATAATAATAGTTGCTCTCTTGGTTGTTGGAAAGATTAAAGGAGATCGTGCAGGTGAAAAATGATTGGTGTAGACATGGCCAGAACAGTTCATGAGATTTTTTTCATCACTTAGTCCAAGGTTGTGGTTTGTTATTGAGGCACAGAGAATGAGAGGGCCCTCTGGGCTGGAGCGCTAAGGGTGGGGGTTTGTAGGTTTTGCTATTGGCAGAGGTGAGGGAAGGATTCCAGAGTAGGGAAAAGCCCGAGGCAAAGGCACAGAGGTGTGGGGAAAAGCGTGAAGGGGATGGAAGTTCCTGTAGCAACTGGGCTCATGAGGGCAGCAGACCAGGTATGGTTGCAAGGAGCCTGGGTCACTGAATGATTGTGTGGATCAGAGCCCCCTCTCCCCTTGCTGCCTATTAGACTTTATGTGGGTAAGAAATAAACATGTGCTCTGTCAAGTTACTAAGAGTTTGGGATTGTTTGTTACAACAGTTAGCCTACCTGACTAGTATAGGTTGGATTAGAGACAGACCACAAAAAGAATCAGGTTCACTGATTCAGGTTCACTGATTTGGTAGAGGTTGAAGTGAAAATAAGTGAAAGGTATTCCTTTGGGCAGATTCACATGACTTGATGACTAAGCTTGTGTGTGTGTGTGTGTGTGTGTGTGTGTGTGTGTGTGTGTAAGAATGAAAAAGAAGAGAAATCGGTTTTAAAATGCCTGTGATTTTCAAGTCCAGTTACTAAGAAAATGGTAGTAGCATTGACATGAATTAAGATATCAGAGGGTAAAATGGGTCTGAGAAAAATGAAGATGAACTTTATTCTATTTGTGGTGAATTTGAGGTGACAGTGCAAAAGGAAATATCTAGGCAAGAGTTTCTTAACCTTATTGAGCCACTATTAATATTTTGGGACCAATGTTTATTTGTTTTAGGGGTTGTCCTGTCTATTGCAGGATGTTTAACAGCAGCCTTGACCTCTGTCTGCTAGGCGCTCCCCTCCATCTCCTGCCAGTTATGCCACTCATAATGTCACCATGTTCTAATGTCTGAAGACATTGCCAGATATCCAGGGAAGTAGGTAAAAAAAAATCTGTTCTTGTCGAGAACCGCTGGTCTCAAGGGAACTAGAGATGTGGGTGAGTCTGAAAGGCCTAGGTTCTGTGAAGAACCATATCAGGGCAATAGTAGTTCCGCAAGGCTCAGATACTGGCTGAGTGCCAGAGTTAGCTGCTCAGCCCAGGTCCCATTGGAAGGTGTCTGCAGGATTTCAGGCGACATTTTGGCGAACCCTCCTGTGCTCTGCATTCTGAGCATCAGAGAGGATGAAGCGGGAGGAAACCTGGGCCCCGGGCAGCGGAGAGCTCTGGTGAGGACCAAACCTGCCTTTCCTCCCAACATCCTCAAGCCCAGGAGAGGAGCAGGACCTCTGAGGCTTGTGTGTTGCTTCAACATATTATCAGCTGAGCCTGTAACAAAGCGTTCCAAATGGCATGAGCAAATCTCCCGGACCGCAACTGGCCGCATGGTTTGGGAGGATTCCCTTTTCATTTCCTATGTTTTATGGATCTTTTTTTTTCTGACGCTTTTCAAAGAGCATTTTTACAAGCTAGTATTCTATATTGCTCTGCCTGTACTCCGAGAAAAGATAAATATTTTCAATGTGTTTCCTGAGGCATATGCGCCCATTGAGAAAATGTATCCCTTATGGACATAGCTATTTTGACCTCATTAGCTGGGTAGATCAGAGGGACTTGGACAAAAAGGCCCCCTGCATGCCCAGAAAGCCTCCATTAGTTTCCAGGGGAGCTGGAGGGTTGGTACCACTGGGGACACACTTATGCATTTCCTAGAGGGCTGCAGCAGGGAGCTCAGGGGAGCCTACAGAGCAGGTTCATCAATGAAAGAGGTCCAGGAGAGTGACCTTGCTCCTGGTTCCAAACTAAGGGTCCTCCATGGCAGGAGTTGTGAGGAGAGATTGGAGAATAGGCTCAGAATTCTACAGAGGCTCCAGGACCCACCAGGGAAGCGCACACAGATTGCAAAGCCTCCAGCAGGGAACTATGGTTGCTTCCTCCCCGAACGGCATATGGAAGAAGGTTGGAGGGTGACCAACTCCCTAACGGAGACTTTCCCAGTTTTAGCAGTGAAAGTGCTGCATTCCAGGAAACTGCTCTGCCCTGGCTCACCCAAGAGGGTTGGTCACCCCAACTAGATGAATGGGCCCAGGTGGCAGCTGTTGGTGCCCTGAGGCAAGTGGGCAAAGCCCACTGCTCCCTTCAGACATTCAGCCCGTGGGTCTTTTGGAAACCCTGAATTATATTTTGGATCTAGAGTCCCAGTTTGAGACTTGCTAGTTGGGTGACTTCAGATGCATCACATAAACTTTCTTCATCTAAGTTTTCTCATCTGTGACTTTATGTAGTTATACCTACCTCAGTGGTTGTTGTGTGGATCAAATTAGATTATTGTATATAAAATACTTGTCATATAAAGTATAGATAATCAGAGAGAGTTATTATTTCTATAATTTATACCTGGTTCCCAGGATCCTTTATTAATAGGCAATAAGTCTAGAGAAGGGTGATCTTGTAAACCAACATTGGCTAATGAGCCAGGTCAGTGTCATTCCTCATCATATTTGAATTATCAGCAGCCTTAATGCAGTTGATAACACCATCCTGGAAGCATTGTGGACCACTTTCTCTACTGGAAGTAGAAGTCTACTTGATTTCTTCTTTTTTTCAGCCTCCTTTAATGGATCTTCCTGAAATTCCCAACCTGAACATGCTAGGGGCCCCCAGGTTTTAGTCCTTGGAATTTCCTATTTCTGTCCATCCTCATTTTTAGATGATCTTAATGGCATTAAAGACCATCCTGACACTTAAATTTTTGAATTCACATCTTAATCCCCCACCTCCTCCCCTTTGAGTATTGCCATATACTCAATTTATTCTCATGAGCAGGTATAAGAGTTACCTTTGTTTCACATCTTTGCCAGATCTTGTATTGTTAGACTTGTGTGTTTTTCCCCTTTGATGAAAGTGAAATGGTACTGCATTATTTACTCCTTGTCCATCATTCTATCACCTAACCCCATTTCCGGTCCTTGAAGGCATTCTCACTCTCAAGCCTCCTTGCCATGAGACCATATTATGGATTGATGTGTCTGAGTCTCTAGGATCCTTGGGGGCAACTTTGTAGTTTTTTCCTTGAAACACAAAGGACTGAGGCAAGAAGAGGCCAGCTTCCTCTTGTCTAGAAGCCAGGACTGGAACCATTATGTTTACTCCAATTCTGCCCAGGGACATTACCTATCTTGATTTATTTATCTTTTACTGTTGTTCCCTTTATCTTTTAAAAATTAAGGTGTGATGGTCAAATCAAGTATCTGAGTTTTACACTCGTACACAAGGATTCAATCTAAATCATGTAACATTACTAAAAGTTTTATTATCATCACTATTTTGCAGTATCTTAACTTATTTATGGAACAAGGTGGGAATAAAAATAATAAATATCTGTTTATACTTGTGACCTATTTTTGAATAATATTAGAAATTGCAAATATTGTTTCCTTGGGGGTGAATATAATATTTGGAAATCACTGAGTGGTGACACATTAGTTTAAGTTTCTGTGTGACCTTGGACAAGTTAACCTCCCTGAGCTATTTTTTTTTTTACTGTTGTGCTAAATAAAGAGATCATGTTTTCCAATTATCAAGGGTCTTTCTAACTCTTCTATTCGATGGTCTAGAGGGCCATTTAGTTATCTGACAGCTCAGAGATTAATACTGACCTCATGTTGGCATTTGGGTATATATTTTGGGGGGATGTACATGTGTATAAGGGCTGTGTGCTGTATATGGGTATATATGTGTGCATGGGGCCTGGGGATTACAGGATTGCATAAAGACTGATTGGGGCATTGAATTACCATCTAGTTCAGTTCCTGTCTTCAGACCAAACCATACCCAAAAGTTATTTAAAGTGACCAATCTACATTGAAAGTCACAACTCTTGGAGTTTTTTGTTTTTATTCATTTCTTTAAGAAATTCATTCTCAAGATTAAACTGAATCTCTCATGCAGTCCTCCCATCATGTTCTCCCTTGCTTTTTTTTGGGGGGGGGATGGGTGGACTTGATATGAAATATGGAACTTAAAAATGTGAATTTGCATCTGTGATCTACCTCTTTAAGAAGAGACCAACATGAAAGAATGATAGATATCTGGTAAATATGAGAACAGCAAAAACTTCCCCTTGCAAAAAAATGAATCTGTCTATTTTTGCCTCTCTATCTATCCATCCATCTATCCATCCATTTATCTAATATATCTATCCATCCACCCATATGTCTATCACCTGTCTATCTGTGCTTCTGTCTTAGCCTAAAGGACAAATAGGTAACATTTTCTTTGGCTTGTCTGTCCCATTGTTTTGTTAGTGGTTTTTGTCTTCAGAGGGAAAGTGGTGTCAGAAGCAGTCATCCGTGCTAATACTAGACACACCACCAAACAAAAACTCACACAGAAGTGTGAATTTGAGGGCCATTTAACACTGTAAATTTCCCCCTTGTATAACAATTATGGAAACATGCATGCTAATTGACAATGCAGTGTGTCACTGTGTGAATGTGAGCAGTGTTCACTCGTCCTCATAATTCCTCTTGTTATGGCTGGTGGTGAGCCGGTCCAGAGGATGTCTGTAGTACCAAGCCTCTTACACAGGAAGCTGTCTGCAGCTGAATATTGTCCAGTATTCCCCACATGTGTACTCACACAGTTTGGACCAATATCTGACTCATTGTGCCTACATCTTAAGTTTCAGTCTCCAAATACATGTAGCCTTATTTTTTGGTTTGGGGGTAGGTTATTTATTTTACTTTCCCCATTTAGTTTAGGGATATTATACTCAAGAGAGGAGCCTTGAGAGGCCTTAAACTACCTGACTCCCTATAAATGGTGGTAGTGAACTACGTTTCAGTACAAAAATCACTTACTGGGACCTGGGAGGAGTATCCACAAAGACAGAATTTTTAAAAAATCCAAGTTAATCCTGTTTAAAATCATGAAGATGCTAATCTTCCTAAAGAACTATGCTGATTCTTTGGTAAGTCCAGAGTTATGGTTAAAGGCTGGTCACTGCAGGCTGACCTCCTGGGTTTTAATCTGACCTTTCCCTAATGGCTACATGTGTGACCTTGAGAAAAGTACTCAGTCACCTTGAATATCACTTATTTCATCTGTATAATGGGCATATGATTAGAGTTGTTTTAAGGATTCAATGAAAATAGTCTCCTCAGGGCACTTTACAACGTATCTAGGGTATGTTGAGCTCGCATAAGAAACATTAAGTTGTCTTGGCAAGAATCTGGAAAGGGAAAGGAGGACTGGGGTCAGCCAGATAGTCCTGAAATTCTAATTCAAAATAGATAGCATGATATCTCATTTGACCCGCGTTCACATCAACCCTATGAAGATGGACCCCAAGTTCCAGACACAGAAGCCCCCTTTCTCCTGTCTCTCATTGCTAGAATAGTCCCTGCTGAGCCCCTTACAACCCAAAGCACCCACTCTGCCAGCTTCATGCAATTGTCCTGAGGATAAATGAGTAAAAACATAATGTGTTTGAAAATTTTAAGTATTATATAGCCCTAGCCTGTTTGGCTCAGTGGTTAGAATGTCGGCCCACAGACTGAAGGGTCCCTGGTTTGATTCCAGTCAAGGGCACGTACGTACCTCAGTTGCAGGCTCAATCCCTGGCAACCAGTTGACGTGTTTCTCTCACATTAATGTTTCTCTCTCTGTGTCTCTCCCCCTCCCATCTGCTCTCTCTAAAAATCAATGGAAAAATATCCTCGGGTGAGGATTAAAAAAAAATAAAAGAAAAGAATTGTGTTACATACACATCATTTATATTTTAGGCATTGGGTATTGCGTTTTATTTCCCTAAAAGTCTTCAGGGTGTAAAACGTAGGTATGAAGATAATGTGTGGACCCAGGTGTGCACAGGGCTTTGAACTTGATCTCATGCCCATGGTGACAGGAAGAGAAGCAGCCAACATGCAGGTTGGCCTTGGAGTCCAAACTCTCTGGGCAGGTTCTCCAAACCTGCCCCAGGATTACTCCCAAGACAATGACCTTGTGAAGCCAATAGCACTTTTTAAGAAAAAGATGGATGTCATAGAGAAGAGAACAGTAAAGGAGGGTTGGGAATGTGAAGGAGAAGAAGGGGGAAAGAAATGCTGTAATTGCTAGTAGCGTTTCAAATTGATTTTAGTTACTATTAAAATTACAACTGGATGTGAATTGACAATTTCTTCCCCTTAAAGTGTCCTGGTACACAGGAGAAATACTTAATTTAGTAGATTTAGAAATTCTCTATGACACATCACTAGCAGGCAGCTTCTCACAGCCATGTGCTCACAGATATAGTTATGAATGTGGAGGTATCCCTCTTGAATTTGTGTTTTTTTCCCTGTTTTATTTTGTGCTTTTGTTTATTTTGTTTGTATAGTCTCTCTAATCCAGCCACAGCCATATCTTTTTAACATCCCTCTTGTTTCCCTTCCACCCCATCCCCAATTCTCTTTTTTGCACAAGGAGTTCTCAGGGGAAATGGAGGTTGGGGTATGGCAGAAAAAGAACCGATTAGATGATAACGTTTTATGGATTGTGAAGGCTCTAATGACATTAGCCACCTAATGGCAAGGTAAGACCCTTTGTGATGTCCTATAACAGGTTGCCATGGGCTTGACAAACCTTTGTGAAATAAGCAAGAGAAAGGAGCTGAAAATGCCCACAACACAAGCCTCTCCCACCCCCGAGAGTCCATGGGCACCCATGGACAGTCCCTTCCTGCTTATTAGCCCCTGGAGGGCATTTTACATATAAAAAATATATAAAGTCTTTCCAAATCAGAAAGGTCTCCAAGTGTCCAATTTAATTGGAATGGAAAATGCTAACTAATTGGCATCAAGATTTGATTTGTGGAAGAAACCTCTTTTTTTTGTTGGAAACACAACAGTGTGTCTGGGAACACAAGCCCAGTCCTTCAAAAATCATCCGTGAGCGCCGCCGAGGAATCAATTAAAGTTGATTTGGCATATCTGCTTTTGACAAATATAAAGAAATCTCTGATTAGGCAGAGAAGAAAAGCAGCTTTCTCTTTCTTGCTCTCTCTTCCTCTCTCTTTCCTCTGCCTCTTCCTCTCTTCTCCTCATTTCCCTTTAAAGGCAGTAGGTGTCAGAAGGGGGTGGGTAGTGATATGCAAAACATGGCCTCCATAACCAAAGTAGCCTGCAAAATTAGGTGTCAGCATGCAAAGCTTATTGATGTATGAATGCGGAAAATGAAAGGCGGCAGTAGACAGCCGGGGCTAAAGGTGAGACAGGCACAGCGAGAGCAGCTGTAGATCCACGTCAAGGTGTTGCTATGTGAGCTCGGGTTTTTTCTGGAGGGCCACAGCCTAACAAGGTAAGCCTGGCCAGGAAATGATGGAACAATACAATATAGGCACACACAGTGTGAATACCAAATAAATTGACATGGTGTCTCACCGCCCCCCCCCCACACACACACCCCTCCTCCTCCTGCACTGCCACCCCCCTTCAAAATATGCCTGTGTATTCATTAATAAATTCATATTCTGAGTTTTCAATAAAAGAGGAAAATGCAGTGTAAACTGGAGTTACTTAGTGACACCCAGCTCATTGCTTTTTATTGTTGCTTGCAGCTACGGAGCCTTCACAGTGCACTAGTAGAATTTATTACTGTCTGTCTCTGTAGCAAGTTGGCGAAGTGCGCCTTTTGAAGAAAATTGACCCACACTTCATGAATATGATGAAAAATGCCAATAACACTACAAAGACGAAGCTCTTGACATTACTCTGCAAAGAGCTAAAAGACAGTAATGAAAGTATTGCAATTACAAATCATTACCTCCTCTCCAGCCAATCGCCACCTTCCCTCCTCTTTTTTTTTTTTTTTTTTTGACCACTCTCCAGCTCAGCCGGCTGCCCCAGGTACTGTTTTGCACAGCGTGATGGGAAATGGAGGGCGGATGAAAGTCCCAACTGACTTCTCAAAGGAGGGGAAAAGGACAGGAGGAAAAGGATGGAAACATTGACAGGAATGTGCTAAAAGTGCCCCTCCTATTGCTCCTGGAAGAGGAAAGTGTAAAAGAAAAGTTCTTAAAGTCAGTGGTCAGAGGTCATGACTGTATGTGGCCTCTCCCGTCTGAAAAGCAGGAAGAGCACTTCACTTCTTTGCTAGAACTGTTCTGTCTTGGCAGTGTCATTAGCCGTCTGGCTTTAGGGAGAGCACCTGTGATCTTTTTTTATGATTAATTAGGACTCCAATTCAGACAGTGGAAAATGAAATGATGGATCAAAAACATATATTGCTGTATGTTCAATGGGAGAAACTGGCCTGTCTCCATTTCCTGGAGGTGATACTGAAAAAGTGAAAACAGGAAGACAGAGGGGGAGAGAGAGACTAACGTTAGAGTATAACCTTAGACTTGAATGCGTGGAGAGGATGAAGGCCCTTGTCCTTACTGTTCTGACGGCTTTCTGACATGGGCCTTCTGTTGCATATTCTTATACTGTTGATCTTTAGAGTCTTGGTTTGTTTTATTTGTAATTTATTTGGGGGGGGGTGTGGATGGAGTATGTGAATACATGCATTTTTACTCTCATCTGTCTTACCTAGAAAGCAGAATTATCTTCTGCTTATGCTATGCATGACAAAGGCTATTAAAAAAATTGGAACTTTATGGAAGTCAGAAATAGAAGCAGTGGAGAGATTATAAAGAAAAGAAAGTAGCAGCTTAGAGAACTGCCTCGGGGAGAAGAGAACAGAATAAACACAGATACTGTGGCTTAGCTATTTAACGTTGAGGTGGTCCAGATACCCTTTCCAAGCGCCTGCTGAAAGGTTCATTTTTCTTTGTGATGCTGCTGGAAAGTGTTCTAAATAGAGATTCAGTCTAATTCTACAATACCCCATTAGAAAGGCAAATTCCTCTGGGAAGGCTAGACTATAAGTCATTTATACACTAGTATGAAATAGCTACATCAGATTTATTTTCTTTCTAAAATCTAGCTAAAGTTTTCTTTAGCTATAGGATATAGGGTATCTTGCAGCATGAAACACTGAAGTAAGGAGAGGGTGGAGACTAAGTCTAGGTGGATCTGAACAATGCAGAACTTAGAATACCCTGAAATAATTTATTTTGGGGAAGAAGAGCAACAGATGGCAGAGATATATCTAGGAGAGGAGGTGGAAGTGGGGCTAAAATAACTTAGCCCATTTCAACTGTTGTTTGAGGTTAGCCCTTTGACCAGAAAATGGGCAGAGACATATTTTCCGTCATCCTCTTTCTTCTTTCTCCTATATTAGATGTTCCTTTGTCTTTTTCTAGGACTCATAATTTAGGTTAATTGAAATATTATTGTGAGTTAACTTTATTAATTCTGGGGATCAAACCATAAAAAAAATCATTGCTTATATGTTCAAATGCATTGTAGGATCCAAAACCCCAATTTGTTCATTGACATTCACACTCCCAGCATGGGACAGGTACTGTGAGCTATGAGGGCGTGGTTGGTTCTAAGTGCCGAATGAGTAGCCATGCCTGCCAATTGCTTATCAGATTGAGGAACAACATGGCCATTTAACCCATCATCCTTCCTTCAGGCAAGAAAATGCTTACATACCAAAATACTGAACCTTTATAGCTTTTATTTCATCTTTTACAAAATCTCGTACATTTATTAGCTCATTTGCTTACCTCATGGTCTCAGAGCTGAGAACATCCAGGTCCAACAATCTCTGCCTGTGGGCCAGGTTGTCAGCTAAGGACCCGCAGCAGGAGTGGTATTAACTGGCATGCACAACACATCTCTACCGTATCCATGGCATCCATTCCAATAGACCAGTGGTCGGCAAACCGTGGCTCGTGAGCCACATGCGGCTCTTTGGCCCCTTGAGTGTGGCTCATCCACAAAATACCACGTGCGGGCGCGCACGTACAGTGCGACTGAAACTTCGTGGCCCATGCGCAGAAGTCGGTTTTCGGCCTGGGCAAGTCTATTTTGAAGAAGTGGCTTAGAACACTCAAGGGGCCAAAGAGCCGCATGTGGCTCGCGAACCGCGGTTTGCAGACCACTGCATTAGACCAAATTGTCATCTTCTGCTAAGCCTCAGACCCTTTCTCACGCTATGTTCCAGGGAACTCCTATTGACTGATCAAAGTTGGTGTGCCAGAGTAGACTTATTAGTTATCCTCGGGCTTCACCAGTTCATCAGTCTCAATATCCCTAGCAAAATAGTCTTTCTAGGAATAGCGATTGACCAATGCATCTCAAGGGAAAACCAAATCTCTGAGTGGTCAAGCTAATAACATAAGGTACCCATTTCTCATTCTTTTTTTTATTCTATGTAAATACAGTGGGTGCCTATTATTTGCCTGGGAACTCTTCTGGGCCATGTAGCTGCATCTGTGAAACTGGCTAGGGTTTGACTATGAAGCAAGACGTAGTGGCTAAGCTGTCTGGCACACTGCCAGAAACTGGCCTACCAAAGAGCAGGGCCCTCTGGGAAGAAGATAGAATTGGATGGAGCCCCTCGCTCTGTAGGGCAGCTGAGCAGTGGAGGAGCCTGCAGTAGGAAATGCAAACCACCACTGGGCTCCTGACTAGCACCTGGATTAGTATTTCATGGAAGCTTCATTTTACATTTTAAAAATGAGATTTGTAATATATTACTTGCTAGAAAAGGACAGAAGAATATGCAACCACTAAGCAACAGAGCTGAAATGCATGCATAAATACAAATATGACACAAACTGTAGATCTACAAGTATTCATGTTGCTAAAATCGCCCGGCCATGAGAAGATTTTGCATATGCTTTTTGACTTTCTGTGTGAGTCAAAACATGTCAGATCCTCTCTTTCTTATAGAAAGAGTGGTAGAATGAGGCTGGAAATGGAAGTTGAACGGGCTCCTTGGGAGAGAGGACTGTATTTGTATCACCAGGTCTAGCATAGTGCCTGGCACATAATTGGTCCTCAAAACATGATGGTTGAATCAAATTGGTCAGAGGGTCAAAGGAAATGGGAGTGCCTTGAAGGGTTGATTTTCAAGTCTAGTCCCCTGGACATTTTATGGAAATGTGGTAATGGAATTGAATTTGATATGATACTAGAGAACTTGCATTAAAGCAACAGGAAAGAGTAACTAAGAATTATAGACCCAGTTACTCATAAATATAGGTTCATTTTCCCCACTTCTTTCATATTCTCTTGACCTGGTATAGAAATTAGGCTAACATGAGGTTAGGCTGCTGTAAACATAACTCCTCAAATTTCAGTGGTTGAGTACACTAGAAGTTTATTTCTCACTAATGTAATAGTCCTATGTAGGTGGAGATGATTATTTTAGGCCAAAATGAGCCCCAGTCTTCATAGCACCCTTGTCAGTGGCCTTTTGCTTCAACCTATTTGTTTCTGCCATGTGGAAGTTTCTCAAACCAAAGCCCACTGACTATACTTCTCACATCATATTTCCCCCCTTGTTTCCTATTAAGGCAAGCCCTACTTATTTGGAAGAGGAAGAAGATGGCACTGGGACAAACAATGCAGGCAAATTGGGAAACCTTGCTGCTTGCAGACCAAACAGACCTTGAGAAGTGCTTATGAGGATTCTCTAACTGGTGCTACTGCCATAGACTGGACCTGGCATGAGTTTCCCTCAAGCATTCTCAATTGTTTCATCAATAACACTGACCTAACAGGCCACCGCCTGGGAGAATGTCTTCTCGAATAGTTCCATCAGCTTCCTGAAGACACTACTCTTCCTAACTTGCATTCCACATGGGGTCTGCACATTGAGAATGACCCTGGACAAACTCTAAAGTTGCCCTCCTTACAGCTTATTTCTTGCATGATACAGCCAAGGGGTAAGCATTCTCTGACTGCTTTCCTTAATGTGACCTACCTAAATGTGTTATTGCTCCTTGAATTTTGGCCTAAAGCAATCATCTTCACCCTTCTCATACCATATATACTGAGACACTGAGTGGCCAGATTATTATGATCTCTGAAAGCATAATAATCTGGCCACTCAGTGTATATCCTATATAATAAAAGGCTAATATGCAAATTGTCCCCTCCACCAGGAGTTTGACCAGCAGGCAGGCTGGCCAACCACCCATGTCCCCTCCCCCTGTCCAGGCTGGCTGGTTGGACCCCACCCATGCATGAATTTATGCACCGGGCCCTCCTCTAATATATATATATATAATTGATTTTAGAGAGAGAAGAAGGGAGAGGGAGAGAGACATAGAAACATCAATGATGAGAGAGAATCATTGATTGGATGCCTTCCACATGCCCCCTACTGGGGATCGAACCCGCAACCCAGGCATGTGCCATGACTGGGAATTGGACCAGTGACCTCTTGGTGCATGGGAGGATGCTCAGCCAACTGAGCCACACACTTGTTTTGCCAGCTTAGTCGGTGTTAAAATTGTCACTCAAAAACTAGAGAGAAGGTCCATTTCCAGCTTTGGGGTGCTTTTCTGGCTTCATTAGGCTCACATACTTCTTGAACTTGGATTTCTGTAAATAATATTTGATTGGTTTCCACCAAGGATGAGGACCTTTTTATGAGTGGGAGGTGGGCTACCCTGATTCTAGGGGTGGGGGCAGCCTTAGAGCTCAGGAGGGGCCTCTTTACTGGGTACAAATGCCACACTTCTTGGTGGAAATAAACACCCAGATTATTGAAAGAATGTAGAGATTTGCTGGCAGTTCTGGGTCAAGGTAAGTCAGTAGATATATATTTTTTATATTTAGAATTACACTAGGGAGAGGCTGGCCTCACTGAGGTGCTCAGGTAACCGGCTATACCTCCTTGTCACTTGGCCACAGAAATTTGAATGGGTTTGTATACAGGGCTTCTAATATTTCAGGCCATTTACTTGCTTTGTAAGTAATGCGGCTACCCCGTCAAGTTTTGCATTTGCTCTAACCTAGATGGTCATGGTGCCTTGGCTAATGCCTTTTAATATCTAAGCCGTGTACATCTAGTGCTTTGTTAATAACAGGGGAAAAGCTCCAGTGACTCACCTTGACCTCTAGAGGGGAAAAACATCCTTTTAATAATCTGGGAGTTTATTTGGATCGAAGGCATACTGCATGTTACACAATCTTCCTGTAGACCCGCAAGGGTCACAAAGCGGCACCCTTGTTTTTTATGAAGTCAGCAAAGATGAATAGGGGCCAGGCTCGCTGCCTTTCTGAGAGCCTTCAAATTCATCTTTAATATGTAACCTACCGGCTGAGCAGAAACTCTCCCTACGTTTAATGGGCTTTTCTCTGAGAACTTTTCTCAGTGTATAACCTTCGTTGCAATCAAAGGTACATTTTCTAAATGTCCTTAAAAAGGAGCGTGCACCCATTTTCTTATAAGTCAACTGACAGGCTTTCATGTCTTACCACTTAAAGTTTTTCTCTGACATTAAATTGGGAACTCCTTGAGGGTAGGGACACATATGTTGGTCGGCGTTCGAAAGAGAAGAATGGCTAAATACCTGAATCATAAATGAATGGAGGAAGGTTTATGGTCCACCTACATCATTGGTTCTCAACAGGGGTGGTTTGCCCCCAGGGGGTATTTGGCAAAGTCTGGAGACATTTTTGTTTGTTTCATCTGGGAGGGCTCTGTGCACTCCTGGCATCTAATGGGTGGAGGCCAGGGATGCTGTTACCATCCTACAGTGCACAGAACACCCCCTCAACAGTCACCTGGCCCCAAATAATAGCGTTGAGGTTAAGAAACTGCCATGTGCATCCCACAATACCAGATGCACTCCAATATCTGGAAGATGGCCATTGGTCTTTGGAAGATTCACTTAGCAAATTGTTTGTTCAGCATTTTTCATGTTGAAATTCAACCAAGGTAACTCCTCAGAAAGTCCTCTGACATTTTCTTTCCCCCCATCCTCTCTCTCTTTTGCTTATCCCCCTTTCCCTTCCCCTCATCATTTTTCAATATCCCTGGGGAAAAAATGACACTCTGCCACAGGAGGGAATATCTGGAGTCAAAAGCACAGCTCTTTTTAGTTGTTAATTTAATTGTAGCCAGGTCTTTTCTGGACCATTCCTCCTGAAGGTAAATATGTTGGTGCTGCACGTGCTGCCTTGCACAGCTTGGGAAGCCCTTTGGAGATGGGCATTGAAGGTAGAGAAACATACTCACAGGATGGTTGCTCTAATGATGCTCTCAGAAGCATTGGGGATCTTTAAACATATGCTTCCGGCATCTCTCCCTGTCTTTACATTGCCACTAAGTTGTGGAAGAGCTGAAATAGAAGTAATAGACTCAGTTTATTTTTTTTAATTAGAAGGCTGCTGCTTATAGCTGAAATCATGACACTACCAACCATGTCTTCCTCTCATTTGGAAGGAAAGAGTGGAGAGTGCCTAGGGTTTTGAACTTGACCCAGGTTCCCTGAGTCTCTAGGTCTCTGAGTCCCTCCATATCTAATGCCATTCATTGGCATGTGGCCAAATGATGATTTTGTGCACTACTTAATAATGTCTTTAGATATAGCAAGTACAGGTTTCCCCCTACTATCCGACAGTCAAGCGTTCCTATAGAAACCTTTTGAGCCAAAATGGTATAAAGTGAAGAAGCAATTAGCTGAATGGTATTTTTGATTTTTTTGTAAAGGCGAAAATCTTCTTTGGGTTTTGTGTAGTTAGCAAAAACAGATACTAATGTAGGTCTTTCTTAAGTGAAGTGGCTTAACGTGAACTTTACAAAAGCAGGGGACACCCGTCATGCTGTTTTTACTTTTAGAACTAAGAAACACTTTGAGGAGCTGTTTTATTTTTTCCTTTTTTTCATATCTGATTGTTAACATTTATCTCTCAGTTCAATAAAACTTGTAGGTCATATTTAAATCTTTTTTCCCCCCCAGGGAAGTTTCTATTAAATTTTTTAGGTATGTGGATAGAGTAATCTTCTCATGTTGCTCTCTATCTCCCAAATAGACTTTATTTTGGGAATATAATATTTATTCGGAGAGAACATTTCTGAAGCTGGTTATTTCCCCCCCAACTGTAAGCTGACACGGGTGGGCAGAGCTAGCCTGGTGTTCTGTTACTTTAGAATTCCCAGGGTTGACAAGAATCTTCACTGTTGTCTCAACTTTCTATACTAAAGGGAGAAACTGCCCATGTAAACAATGCCCAAGTTGGCATTCCTGGTAGTGGGACAGAGAATAGCCCCGTGAAGACCCAGCTCTAGTCCCAGATTTTTCACAAACTGTAATGAGGACTACCTGCGCTTAAAGAGATCTCTTCTTTCCTGATATTTGAATTTGTTTTTTCCTACTGGGTTAACATTTTCTATTCTTCAATGGGATATCATGCTCAAAGTTACTGGTCCATGAAGTGTTTTACATTCATACTATAATGAGAAGGTCTGAGAAGAGAGTTTGATGGAACTCAAGAATCAGCATGTTTACTGATGCCTGATTAGGTTTAAATGGATATAATGGGAGGGAGTTGGATTTAGAGAAAAGGAAACATGAAGAGATGATTTAGAACTGTGCTATCCGGTATGATAGCACATGTGGCTATTGAGCCTTGAGATGTGACTAGTCTGAATTGAGATGCAATGTAAGTATAAATTGCACACTAGATGTCAAAAATGTAGTATGAAAGAAGTGAAATACCTAATTCATAACATTTTATATTGGTTACATATTGAAATAATTATATTTTTGATATGTTAGGTTAGATAAAATATATTATTAAAATTCATTTTACCTATTTATTTCTTTTTTTTACCTATTTATTTTTATTATATGACTACTAGACAACTAAAACTTACAGATGTGGCTCACATTTGTGACTGGCATTGTGTATTCTATTGGAGAGAGTGCTTTCTAGGAATAGCATGCCTTCCAGAGTGCATATCCATAGCCTATAAGTGAAAGTTTTAAATTTGCCATAATTTGGTTTAACCTAAACTATACTGTAGTTTCAAGTTCTATGAGCAGTAAATTCCAGTGTCACATAAAAGCCCTAGGGCAGGCTTAGACTCTTGGGTAACTGAGCCTTTAAATGGCCAGTGGGTGGATGCCATAGTGTCTGTGAAAACTCTAAAATTACATAAGAGAGGTTTTTTGTTTTTGTTTTTTTTTTTTGGTGTGTGTGTGTGTGTGTGTGTGTGTGTGTGTGTGTGTGTGTGTGTGTGAATTCCACTGAGGAGAAGTTTCTTGACTTTCTTTAGATTCTCCAAAGGATCTTTTACCATCATTTGCACCTTGTAACTCCTGGGGACCACCCAGCCTATAGAAATGAATGGGTCCCCCATTGGAGCTGGGCAACTTGGTGGGGCTACCTTGATCCCAAACTGTTTAAGAACTCTGACCCTTAGTGAGGACTCTCAGTGTGGCCCTGTCAGTCTATTGTTTAGTTCTTGGCTTATATTATGTTCCGAATAAAACTCACATTTCCTAGGATGGCAGTTAAGGCCAATTATATATGAATACTTTTCTAGTTTTATCCCCATGTATGTTCCAACCACAAAAATCTCTTAATGTTCTCAGAGTCTAACCTCCATTTAAAAGCCGTATGTCTTTGCAGATGCTGTTCCCCCTTTGAAATTCCTTTCTCATCAAACCTTCTTCTAACTCCTATTGAATGTTAAGCTAGGTTGTAAGATAGGATGGGGAGAACATAGTTGCTTATTTCTTATGTAGGTTAATATAGCAAACATGAAGAGACTTTCATGAATCAGTAGTAAAAATAAGTAAAATACCAGAAATATAGGCAAAAGGTAAGAATAAGAAATTCAAGGAATAGCAAACTATGAGCAATAATTGTGAAAAGATGCTCATAATTTTATTAGATTTTGATGTGCTACATACTGTTTAAATCTTTTACATAGGTTAATGATTTAATCTCAATATCCAGTCACACTAATACTTAAATAAATGCAAATAAAAGTAATAACAAATACTACTATTGGTGATGGCAGGAGAGATGAGCACTCATATAGGATCTGTGAGTTTGTAAATTGTGCAAACTTTGAAAGCTACTTTGGTCCTATCTAATAAAAAATTTTAATGCACACACCCTGTGACCTAGAAATCACATTTTGAGGAATCTGACCTACACAAATATTAGGACGATTGCATAAAAATGTAGGTATAAGGTTTCTTAGTGATAATATGATTGGCTAAATAAATTCTGTAATAACCCTATAATACAGTCATTGAAAAAACACACCAAATTGACCAATATGGAATAATTTGTGAAACGATAAATAAGCATTATTAATTGGAAAACATATACAGCATAATATATGGATAGCTTGGTTTTACTTTTTAAAACCAAGTATATGTGTGTATGTGTAGTAGTACTACATTTATTGAGTACTTACTCTGTGCCAAGAACTGTTTGTATTCATTTCTCATTTAATTCTTAAAACAGACCTGGAATGTATACTTTTATTAACTGTACCTTTTGTACTGGAAAAATAACAAGCACAGAGAGAAGTTAAGTAGCTTGCCTAAGGTCACACAGCTAGTTGGTGGTTGAGCTGACATGAAGCCGGCCAGCTAGATTTCAGAGCTACTTGTCTTAACCTCTGTGCACATCTGGAGAGGGGGTGGAGTGGCATCCTTACAAAAGAGCAAATTACAAGTCTTAAAGCCTGAGCACGGCACTGTCAATCCTTTAGAATCTGGGATGGAAAGCAGGAAGGAAGAAACTTAGACTTTTTGTTTTATACACTTCAGTAGAATAAGGAATGAACTTCAAATTAAGGTGATTTTTATTTTGTGCCTTTCGAGATTTTCAGGTATTGTCTACTTTCTTCAAACATTATGTATAGAATAATGAATGTGTGGTGCTCATAGCATGTCTATGAGTACTGTTTTGATGTTTTGATTTTCTTTTTGGTTAGTCATCACCTGAGGATATTTTTCCATTGATTTTTAGGGAGAGTGGGAGAGAGGGAAAGACAGAGAAACATCAATGTGAGAGAAACATCGGTTGGTTGCCTCCTGCAGGAACCCTGACAGGGTCTGGGCCAGAGAGGAGCCTGCAACCAAGGTCCGCGCCCTTGCGCAGAATCGAACCCAGGATCCTTTGGTTCACAGGCTGATGCTCTATCCACTGAGCCAAACCGGCTAAGACTGCTCTGTCTGTGTGAAGCCATTCCTAGTCTTCTCCGTTAGAATCAGCAGTGCTCTGGCTTGTACTTTTGGAACTTTTCTCATTGTGCCTTGTACTGGATTTTTAAAAATATGTCTTCTTCCTGCCCTAGACAGGAAACTCCTTGAAGGCAAGGATAACGCATAGTAGGCATTGAACTGGTATTTGTTGAATAAATGGATGGAGTGAAAAAGGCAGGAATGCCACGGAGGAAGTTCCACCTCAAGCGTCATAGGTAGGACTGCTGGCACCTCCCTACATCACCCAGTGTTGTATCTACCTTGATGCTAGGAGGAAGTAGGGCCAACAGTGGCAAGTGTTGTTTACTGTGATTTTGGGCGGGGGGGGGGGGCACAACTTTGGGCTTAAGAATAGGAAAAATGTGGCAATTAATTTATTTGAATATTTATCAGCTTTCAGTGGAGGTTATGAGAAATGGCCTAATTCTAGCAGAAAAAAATTAAATTTAGGAGCAGCATTAAAAGGTCAACTCTACTTCAGCCTCCTATGAAACATTCCTAAATGAAAAAGAGAGTATTTTGAAAGCCTTTAATAAAGTACCTACCACTTAGTAGGTATTCAGAAAAGGTGTATGTGTACATGTATATCAAAGGAATAAAGCTCCCATCAGCTTTTTTTTCTTCAGTAATCCTGCATAGGAAAAGAAAAAATATTCATGGGAATCATTTATTATTTTATATGATTTGAAAATTTACTCAAGAAAACAGCTGTAATCTATAAGGAAGAGAAAAAGAAATGGAACTCACTTGATTATTGATCTGTTCATATATTCTTTCTCTGTCCCTCCCCTTAAAGATAAGGGATTGATTAGTTAACTGGGGATGCAGTCACACTTCTGAATTATCAGTTGATGCCACTATAAATTTGGAGATACTATTTCCTTAAAAATGACTGTGTAGAGTTGAAAGTACAAGCTGTGTCTACAGCCTTCAGCAATAGACTTAACTGGTGGTAGCCACAGGCAGAATTGGCCTCCTTGGTCTGCTGATTTTGGCTTAACCCCTTGAATGCCCATCTGATTTTCAGTAGATGTGTATAGGGATGATACTTGCAGTGCTTTTCATTGCATGTATGCTTTCTGTGGGATCACTCAATTAATTATAATTGTCCTGCCTTAAAGAGCATGGCCCCCGGCAGACTAGGACGTGTGGTTCTCCAGGGGTTTTATTTGAAACCTTATTTTTACTGACGGCAAGTCAATCCACGGACTCTCTTCCTCAATATTTAATCAGGTAGCAGGAGCTTCAATGTCACAGATCTCAGTCTTCACTAGAGAGTTGCTGAGTCTTTGTGGCCTTCTTAAAAAAACAACAAGAAAGTAGGTTTGGTTTGCAGGTCAAGAATAAGCAAGGTGGCTATTACATCCCCTACCCCTGTACATGTTCCAACAAGGGACAGGATATTTTGAATGAGCTAATTGCTCATACCCAGGAGCAGGAAACCTGTTTGTAGCATATGTTTGGTATAAGTCATTTAACAGAAAAGGAGGATAAAGAGGAAGAGATGGGGGTGGGGGTGGGGAGGAGGGATAAAAAGAGACCACAACTATGATGATGACCACTTTAAATAGAGCCATCCCTAGAGCTTTTGAACTATCCCTTGAGCAGGGAAGTTGTATAAGGCATTTGAGCTAGAATTTGACCCTTGGATAGAGTTTTGGTGGCCAGAGAGGAAGGGAAATTTCAGAAAATGGGACTGCAGGAGTAGGCAGGTGAGATTTCAACTAGGAGCCTTCATCTATTGGAGCTTCAGGAGATCCTGATTTATCCTCTTACCTCATAGATGGGGCCAGTAAGAGGGAAAGGACTAGAATTCAGAACCACGGACCTGGCAAATGGTAACCCTTACCCAGGTCCTAAGAGTTCCTTCTGCCTTTATTTCTTTATCTCAAGAATAGAGCACCACGGTCTCTGAGAAGAGAATAAACCTCAGGGGTCCCCAGTGACAGAGGCTCTGGTCCAGTCCTTCCTAGATATTGACAATCATAGAAACTTGGAATATATCAAAGAGTAGATGAAAATCAGAGGGAAAAGAAAAGGGAAAAAAGAAGAGAATAGGGGGGAAGTGAAGGAAGAAAGGAAGGCAGAAACAATATGCTTATCATGGGCCACACTTTGCTAGACTCATTATGTGAATTGCCTCATTTAATCATCATATAAATCCTATGAACAAGGTAAATATTGTGTCCTTTTACACATGAAGGCGCTGAGCTTTAGAGCAGTTATATACCTTGCAATCTCACACACCCAACAAGTAGTGGGGCTAAGAATCCAACCCAAATTTATTAGACTTCTTAGTTTGTACTCTAACAAATGCATTGATGGCAAAGAGAAGAGTATTCAGATCACCATACACTTTGACCCCTAACTTTTCTATGGGTCAGTGCCTGGCGTGGTTCTCCATGCCTAATATTTTGAGAGAAGGCGAGAGTGCCAGATATCATGATTTTCATTTGAAATTTTACTTGATCTGCATCTCTTTCTAAAATTGTTATTATTATTCCAGTTTTGCAGCATAGGAAACTGAAGCAGGGATCTCAAATAAATGGATTCAGGTCACCTAGCTTGTAAGGAACAGAGTTGGAATTCAGACCAGATTCCTCTGACTCCAAACCCAAATTGCTTCCTTAATAGCATGAGTTTCCAAAGTATGGAAGGGAAGGTTCTCTTTCAGGGGATTGAAGGCTAACTATAGCATGTCTACCATTTCCATTTTGAGAACGGAGCCCAGGACCTAAGAATTTTATCAGCTTTATTTCTCTGCTTGCCCTGAAATTCTTTCCTTGTATTATATCTTGGAGGTAGTTTTGAAGAGTTGAATCTGACCAGTAATTCAAGAACAAGATTTCCAGGCTCCACATGTCCTGCTAAAACCTCAACTTCATAGAGGTGTCTAGGTCATGCAATCTGTCTGCATAATATCTTTCCTTCGTAGAGAAAGATATTAGGAAAAAGATGACTCTAATGACAAAGGACAGGACAGGCACCTCCGTTATCATATGATAACCATCTGCTTAAGGAGTTAGAGCTACTAATTGGTCTCTCACCTTCAATATGAAAAATACACCTCCAACTTGGGGTTGCTGCACAGTTCACACATCAAACTCTACATTAAATGAACCTTCAAGTTGTGGTACAGACCACGACTCTTTTTTTTTTCTCTCTCTCTCTCTCTCTTTTTTATTCTGTCATGGAAATTGAAATGAGTGCCAGGAAGGCATGGAGAAAGATTGTGCGACAGATGGAGGTATCGCTGAGGCCAAGGAAGTCTGGAATTTATATTTCTTAGGGTTGTTTAAGGAACTCTCCAAAGAGCCCCGCCTGGAATGCTCAGGGAGTCTGGGAAGGGAGTTGCTACTTGTAGATTGTTTGATAGCTTTAGAATTTCAGGGTGTAATGACCAAATAAAGTCCTTGTCCTCATGAAACATACTTTTCTAAGTTCTTACCTCTCTACATAAAGATGGATTCTGGGGTAGAGTTTGAACTTACAACTAGACAGAGTAAGTGGCACTCACATAGGATAATTAGAGTAGCATAGCCTTCCAAACCCACCTTCAACAAATAGGGAATGACTATTTTGTGAACTGTGACAAAGTCTGAAATACCAACTTTAGAGATGCATTTCTCTTCTGAATTTTGAATTTACGACTAATTCCTTAGTAAAACACACATACTTTCAACATGGTTTTGTTTCTTTTTCTTCCTAGTAGAGACATTTGAGATCAAAGTTCTGGATGCTGGGGATGACTCAATGGGTGGGGCAATTTAGGGAGATAACAACAGTAAAAATAAAATGATTCACAGTTCTGTTGAGGTTGGATATTCATGCAGGATTATCCAGTTGGTATTAAGCATATTTTATAAACCTTCCTATGGCAAATGTAGGGGCACATCTTTACTTAGAAAATCCCACAGGCCACAAAGAGAGTGATTGACACATATGGAGATGCTTTTGCTATCAGGAGGGTTCAAGACCATTCCTTTTCATCTCCATTGCTCCATGAAAATTTGCAGTGATGATTACTGTGGCCAACTAATTACCTTGGTAAAAGTGTGTTCTTGTTTCTCCAGAGCCAGTGGAAATCCACTTGCTTGGTTCTTCAGTTTTCTGAGGTCAAACCAATGAGGAAGATGATGGTTGCAGGAAAAAATGAGGAGAGTTCTTCCAAGTCATGACTAAGGTAATGAGCAAAATAGCTTGACCCCAGACTTCTTCTCTTCCATTTCTTCCAGTGAATAAAGGCAATGGCTTCATTCAGGGGATCTCATTCTGCCGTCACTCCTAGTTGAAATGTCCTCCGTCACTCTTTCTAATCATTCAAATCCGTCCAGTGCCTTCCAGGTTTAGAATAAGACTCATGTTCTCCATGAAGTGTTTTCTTTTCATTCTTGTCTACATAGCAGTCCACCCCTCTGATCTTTATTGTTCTTGCCATTTTTCTTTTTTTTTTTAAATATATTTTATTGATTTTTACAGAGAGGAAGAGAGAGATAGAGAGTTAGAAACATCGATCAGCTGCCTCCTGCACACCCCCTACTGGGGATGTGCCCGCAACCAAGGTACATGCCCCCGACCGGAATCGAACCCGGGACCCTTGAGTCCGAAGGCCGACACTCTATCCACTGAGCCAAACCGGTTTCGGCTTGCCATTTTTCTTAAACTGTTATCTTTTTTGTCTCTGCAGTGTTTTATATTAAGGTCACAGGCATTCTTTATATATCTCTAACTAAACTATAGGCCCTTCAAGGAGAGGAAGGATAATATATATATATATATGGTGCTTAATGAATTACATGGTACTGGAGCACTTTTTGAACTGAATTGAATTAACCTATTTATCTACAATTCAGCTGCAATGCTAAGTTGTCAGTCTTGAGTTAGAATGAACAGTGGCAAAACATATAAGAAAAAATATTAAAGTTGATCAAGTTTTTAGTAGAACAGCTCCACTAGAAACCATAAATTCCTTGTGAGGTTCAGATTAAGAACATGCTTTGAATACATAACCCTGGCTCACAGTGAACAAGCAGGTGAAAAAGGGTGAAGGGTGAATTAGGGGGAAGGAAGAGAAAATTACAGAAGATTAGAGAATCTGGACTGTAACCAGAGGACAGTTAATTGCCATGTGTTTCCAGGGCAAGTGTTCTGGAAAGGGTTGTTTGAGACAAAAAACACTGGCCCAGAGAAGAGGGTGTTCAGCTGATAATATTTGAGCTCCTGGAAACACCTGGGAGAGATGAAGAGGAATAGTTCTGGAACTGGAGAAACACCATTGTGGCAAGAAAAACTGGGTTGGAGATCCCCGGCCTAGATTCTAGAACATAGAGGGCATATTTGGGTAAGAGATTGTATAGAGCCATCCAAGGTGTATCTTAAAAAATACCCAGGGGAGTTGTGCACAGTTAGGCACAGAGCTCGCCTGGACCATTGAGGGTCTTGATTACTTTTCCCATTCGGGAAGGAGGGGGTTTTCCACAAGGTGGGGAATCTCCAGAGTGAGATGTTAGGGATATGAGACTGTTGAGAGTTTGTACTTGTTATTAGCTGCTTTGATCTTCTGGGGTTAATACCCCAACCCATCCATTCCTGGGGGAAGATTATACCTTGGGTAAAGGTAGGATTGGGCTCTGAGAGGAAAGGGCCAATGAAGAGCAAATCTTTACCCCTCCATTTCCCATATCATTCCATAAGCATTTAAGAATTTGGTGACCTTAGAGTGTATCAAATGGAATAGTTCCTTTTGGTTGTATTTACCTACCCTGAAGTTTGCTCATTTCTGAGGATGGGATTTGTTGTTGCTGAAGTTGGGAAAGATTCAGAAGCCCATGGTAATGCTTTCATTTTCTTTATGAGACTGATTTCTATCCATGTCCTTAGGCAAGGCACTCTGTTTTCCCATCTCTAAAATGGGATAATAACTGCTCTCACAGAGATATTATGGAAATAAAAACCTTTGCCAGGCCCCTGTCTTTGAAGTCAACAAGGATGTGTTATCAGTACTATAACTAGTCTAATATTCTGTCTTTGAAGACATGGGCATAACCCATAACCTGGGGGCATCTCAAATACATTTAATTGAGTCCATTTTTCTCCCAGCAGAATTATAAGAGGGATGGCTACAAAGCTTGAGTGGGAAGAGGCAGCCATGTGGATGGAGGCGGAATAAAGTGGTGAGGGCAGATCTTCACAATCCTAATGGTATTCATAAGCCCAGTAATGATGATGTTAATCAGGAACACCACTTGACTTTTTAAGAATATAAAGACCCACCATGAGCATGCTGTAAGCATCAGTGAAAATTTTGGATAGCCTCTGTGGCTGGAAGCTGATTATGGTGGCATAGTTTACAGGTGGGGAAAAGGAGACCCAGAGAGCCTTTGTCAGGGGTGAAATGAGGAGTGGAGGTGGAGAAATTTGCCTCATAAGGCCAGTTCGTGGCCCCCTACTTTGGTGGCAGAATGGTAATCCCAAAGAGAATTCCACCTTTCAGATGCATGCCTTTATTATCCAAGGTTCAACCTCCACACAGAAGCTGGGGGTGATTTTTGCCTCTCTCTTTTTTCCTTTTCACTCTTTCTGGGCTGATTCTATTCATTTCCCCCAATGGCATGTGCAGCCCTGCGCTGACGCTGCCATTGATGATTTCCTTATTCATCTCCTAGCAGAGAGGCCATTTGGATGAATATATGTTCCCCGTTTTCTTTGCATTACAAATTCAGTGTGGTGGGAAAAGGAGCGAAATGTAATGGCAAGGCCTCCACAGAGAAATGTCCCTGTTTGAGAAGAAGAGTTTTATAGGGGGAGCCACTGACAGCCTCCCGGTGTCGTGGGCATGTTTTTCTGTACTACTGCATCCCCACTAATGATAAATGGGACATGTTTGATAGCTGGCTCTGTTGTCTGACAGCTACAGTTTGGCCAGAGGGCCGTGGCAGGCTTTAGACTTCTGTTCAAAATGAGTTAAACATATTAGGCATTATGAAGGCACAGAAGCCTCGAGAAGGAGTGCTGAAATGAGTGATCCGGGTAGGCTCCTGGGTACACAACTTGCAAAGCAGATGTCATTCTAATAATGTGTGATATAGAACATGCCTGGCCTAAACCCTGCTGGATGAAATATGAAGCCCCGTTGGTGATATTTAATACCATTTTATGAGGTGCCATCTTATAAAGACAATGCCCGCCGTATGTGGAATGCTTAAGGTATTTTGCCAAAGGCACAGGGAGGTATCTGGAGTAAGTAGAATTTTTATTATTTTATAAGCCTTTACTTTGTAATATTTCTGTTTCCACATTATTGTGGGGGCTTGCTGCCCTAACCCTTTGTCGAGCGAACTTGATGAGCGGCTTGCTGGTAGATTGACGGATGGCCTTCGCTGTTTCTGGAAGAAAAGGCTGGCTCCCACCTAAATGCATTCTTCAGAAAGCCCTCAAAGCGGAAATACAGCTTTGCCACAAGCATTCTTCGAGCAGGGACTTTGAGGCTGGCATACAAAAATATTGCCATTTTTCAAGTGGGCCATTTCGAGGGTAATAGAGGATTTGTGTGGACTGCAGCGGCCACAACACATTTTCACCTGCCTCTACAGTTTCTGATGCTTGGCTCCTGCCAAAGCTTCCAATTTGGGGGTCCTTTTCAGGGTATCCTAAGGTCATCGAGGCGTGTGAATCTTAGCCACAGCATCGGGGTGGATCATGCTGCCCCTAAAGTGCTAGAAAATCAAAGCGTGGGAACCTCGATGGCCCAGGGCTAGAAGTGATTCCCAGGAGAGGTGTGCGCAGTGCAGAGAGAATAAGGCTGTTGTTGGAAACAATGAAGTGATAATAAGAGTACTCAGTTGAAAACATATCACATTTGACATTTGTTTTCTAAGTGCATTCACATGTACAACTCACATCCCCCAGAAGGCATTCCAGAAGTTGAGGACCAGATCCAGGATGCTTGGAAAGGCACCACACACTACACTTCTGAAGCCGTGTCTGTTCTCCTCACCCCGATGTGCTGGGCAATCACATTCTTCAAGGATCTGTTAGGTAAGGGGTCCTGTTTTAATAATGGGTGAAATGGATCAAAAGGAATATATTTTTTAAATGAGGGTATGTCTTATTTTGGGGGAGCTTGCAGATATAGAAGATGTACCAATGAAACAACTTCCCAGCATACCTTTAGGGTAACATAAGCAAGGTCAATCACTTCAGAATTTGGGATAAGCTCTTTGGACAGACGTCTGCCTGACAGCTTGCGCCGCTCTCTGCTTTAAACCATCAGGATGGTGTGCACAGCCTGCTGGGTGTGTCTCTCTGCCATTGTAAGTCACGCTCTTTGCTAACACAAAGTGTGGTATGTTTGCTTTCTGATGGGTTTATATTGTTCTCGTTCCTGTGTGATTTCGTTAAATATTTAGTAATTGATGAAATATGGCTGCAAAAAGAAGGAGCTTGTTTCTCTATTATTGAAACGTACACTTTGGGACTACTTGATGAAAGCAAGACACTAAAAAAAATATTGCTGTTGAATTAGGCATGTGTAAGACATCTGCAAAGGATTGGGGGAAGGATCATAAAATTAAGAGCACTTTACATTCAGATTGCTTCACCAGTGTCTCAGTTCTCACCCCACTTTAAGGAAATTGAAATTGGAATCTATAGCTGATGGGCGCTATGGGTGTGGTTTATGCAAGAAAGACTATGTGAACTCCAACCAGCTGATTCAAAGACAGCTGAGGTCTAGATCCAAAGATTGACAAATGATCTGCTTTTAAAAGGTTTAACTGATCTAAAATGTTTAAAGTCTATATAGATGATCTTTGCAATTCTGTGCTTTAACAGACTTTTTTCCCATTGATCAGCCAATGTAGGTCCTCACTGTAGATGATCTGAATCTCTTCAAGTTTGAACTATCAATGGGATTTCAAGGAGATTGGTTACTTTCATGGCTGAACTGGATTTATTCCTATTTTTTTCAGGAAAGAAAGGAAATTGGAAAAGTTTGGTATTCAAAATAAATGAACAACCTTATAGAGTGGGGACAGGAGCATAAGATTTGGAATTTGATGACCCAGCTCTGCTACTTAGTACAAATAACCCGGAGGAGTTAGGTCACTTAACCTTTTCGGACTTGTTTCCTCATCCGTAAAATGAGGATAATGACATTCGTCCTTACCCAAATTGAATCATTGTTCCGACTAGGAAATGGTATAATGTGCAACCTTTACCATCATCTATGAATGAGTTACCCCTGCTGCTGTGATAACTACTACTACTACTTGTTACAACTCATACTCAGTACCCAACACTTAGTACTTGGGAGCTGACATGACTGGGAGAGTGGGCATTGGTTCTCCTCAATTCCGCATGGTCTTTTCTGGAAGGACAGCTTTGCGTTGCAGAAAGGGAGCAGGCTAGACTGCAGTTTAGAAAATCAGTTTCTAGTCTCCTTGCCACACACCCTGTGTAGGACTCTGGAGAAGGCCTCTCAGCTCTTCCCTGTGGGAATGAAAGGCATGTTACCAACCAGCAGTTTTGAAGCTGCTTTTCTTCGGAGCCCCAGGTATCGGCTTCCATCTGATTAGTTCTATTATTATATGATTTTATGTAGTGTTTCTATGTAAGATTGTGTTCTAAAAAAATGGAAAAATTAGTTCTGATATTTAAAAGGGCTTACAAAGCGCTGGATTAGAGGTTCCCTAATGTCCCTTTCAGCTACAAAAGCCTTCAATTTTGTCATTCTTTGAATTGTTACCACCCCCATTCCCTGACTCTCAAACCACTGTGGTCGCTCAATTCCCAACTCTGTCGTCAGAGCCAAAGAGAACAAATTGTCCAAGCAATTAATTGTCTCGCATATGTGTAAGTGCCAGCGTTCAGCATGTGGCCTGGCTTTTCCCTCTGTGGACAATGGCAGGCTCAAGGTCCATATGATAGCATTTTCTATGCCAAACCTCAGGTCTGTCCTTTACATGGGGCCTGACCCCCGCACAGTAAAGGAGATTGGCAGAGTGGTGATTGCCCATCATTTTTAACAAAGGTGTTTTAAAAACATGTGTGCCCTCCCCCAAAATACAGGCATTAAGGGAGAAGAGCCATGTGAGTTTTCCAAATCCTTTAAGTCTCTTTGTATAAAATCCTGATTGATTGTTCTTTTGCTGCAAATATCCTGATAAGTCAATTGGGGAGAAACTCATTCCAAATGAGGAATAGAGAAGTTGTGACTGGATGTTACAACAGGGCCCAGCCTCTGTCCCAGAGAAGCTACTAAAAGGAATCGGATTATTTCGCCTTTACCTCCTTTTTTTGGAAAGTCCCGAGGTTGTTCCTCCAAGAAACTCACCATAGCCTGTGGTCAAAGTCCTCTGTAGCTACCCACTGTCAGGTGAGCCACTCACTGCACCTTTAGGTTCAAGATTGTCTGTCCTCTGAAGATTCCCTCACCCAAAGTGGGCAATGATGGGTATTGCTTAGCACAGGGCATTAGGGGAGACTGAAACCCCCTGGCTGGGCTCTTCCTCTTGGGTCCTGTGATTTCACATTCATTGTGATCAAAAGAATCGCAGAACTACCTAGGCTAGGAGGAGAAGCATTCCTAATTTTCACCGGTTTCTGAAGTCTTGTTTTTGAGTATGGATCTCAATATGCCCAACCCCTTCATTTGTGTTCTGTGCCTTTTAACAGAGAAGATAGCGTCTCTCCATTCTGATTTGCATTTGTAGTGAAGAAGGGGCTCTGCTTGGTTTTCTGGCTAGGAAGATCAGTCTGCACCCATGATAAAGGTCTCCTTTCACAAGGCAAGCTAAAAGCGTTTGCCAGTAGGGCCATTTACCTGAATGATTCGGGTAAACACTATTTTGGTCATCAGAGAGCTATGACAGGTGCCATACATGGTTACTTATCGCCAATGCTTTAGAATTCAATACTTAATTTTGGGGGAGGTGAGTGAAGAGTAGAAAATAAAAAGGTTATTAATAGTACAAATTCTCCCCACAGTTAATAATGCTGTGCTAGTAGCATGGTCATTATATACAAGCAAATGAATTTTGATCTCTTTAATCTTTCATGAAACTAAATGACTTCTCTTTCTTTAAATTCTTTCCTTGAGCAGAATTTTAGGGAGACTGAGTGATAGTGAAACTTAGGGGAACATTGTAGGAATATCTCTTTAGAATATTAAATAAATATATAAATAATATAATAATTTATACTAGTACATGTAGGTATATATCATTCGGATGTTTCATTTATTTATTCATTCACTTATTGAACAGCTGTTTATTGAACACTAGACACTGTGACAATTAAGGACATAAACGTGAATTTGACAAAGTCTCTTTCTGCAATGTGGTTGATAATGAACCTTATTTCTCTGAAACAATTAACTCCCAACACAAAACCTGTTTCATAGGCTAGGTTCAGTTTATGGATAAAAGTCATTGTTTCCCAAAGTGTGCTCTGTGGAACACTAGCTTGGAGGTGCTCTGGGAAAATAAACAATAAAATAGTGATACCTGGTCAAAATGTTTGGAAAATAGTAGCTATTATCATTCTCTCCTGCATATTCACAAAGCACAGATATATTTAAGGCTCTGAGATATCTTACTGAGTTTTGTTTAATCCAGCATTTCCAAAGCTCATTTAATTTGTGTACCCCTTTTAAACCTAAACATAATAACCCCCATGGAACACATGTTAGAGAATACTGGGCTAAATGAAAGTGAAAATCAATGTCAGAAAGACTCTAATGGTTTAAACAAGCCATGGAAACCTTCAATCCTCCCCTGACTGCATGACTGAGGCCCCATCCCTCAGAGGCCTCATTATTGTGTCTTTTTTACTTAGTGCAGAAGAAAAATTTTGACTCAATAACATTAGTAATATTGAAATATATATGTATATATATATATATATATATATATATACACACACACACACATATATATACACATAGTTTCATATACATATGCTTTATAATATATATGTATATATATATGTGCTTTATAATATATATACACACATATATATATATTATAAAGCAAAATACCACTAGACAAAACATACCAGTTTTAAAAGTCTATTCTTTTCCACAATTGTATTTCTTATGGAATCATGCTTTAAGAAAATTCTAGGTATAGGTCCATCTCAGGTCACCTGGACACTTTTTACATTATTAACCACATGAGTAGAATTTAATGGAAATAGCTCAAATAAAACTTGCCCTCACACTAACTTTGATTGTCAGTTTCCATTTCCTGTATGGCACTGATGGGGGTTCTACACAGAATCCTTCTGAAATCTTTGAGGAATTCTACCTTTAAGATATATAAACCAAGGTTAATTGAAGAAAAATGAGAGAGAATGTGTTTTTAGGTTGCTCTGATAAATCTGTGGCTAGGCAATAATTACACAACAATATATAGGTGAAAAATAGAAGCTGACAACTCAAAGAAAAATGTTGATGGTATGGCATTACATTATTGCCCAGGATAGCTCAGTTCCCTGTGTATGGCATGCTTCCATGGGAAAAGCTTGGTACCAGGTGCGTATTTCTCTATTATTTTAGTTCTATAGGTGTTTCATTGAACAGAACTTTTATTTTTGGCTCCCAAAGTTGACTTCATTCCCTTAGCAGTGGGACTTGAGTTTGTTTCATGTACAGCCCTTATGTTGGGCTTCATGAGATTCTCCCTACCCCCCCCCCCCCGCCCCCCGCCGCCACTTCCTTAAGATATTGTTGCCACTGTCAAATGGGAAATACATAGAAATAGGAGATTAAACATGTAAATTTTATAAACAGAAATCAAAGGTCTTAAATCCTTAGAAAAGAAAAGCCAACATAAGTAAGAACATTAAAAAACATACATAAATAGTGCTTCCAGGCTGAATATGTTAAATAATTCAACGGTTAAGTCATAAGCGTTCTTAAACTTAAGTATAAAAATGCCCTTGACAATATTTTACAGCCATGCATTTCTTTAAAATATTTAGCATTCTCATTAAAGAGAATGACTTTAGTTTATATATTAGTTACACTCCTGCTTGTTAATATGAAGGAATTTAGGAGCAAAAAGCATTCTTATGTATATAAGCAAAAGGCAATTTACATACCAAGTTAGACAACTATTCACTTTTTATTTATTTCTGGATCATCAGCATCTACATATAGCTATACAGCATTTAAACAAATTTGTTCCTTAATGTGCAATATTAATATTCGTTGCCCCAAAGTGCCATTTGCTAATGCCATTGTGAAGACAGGTTCCTTCAAAGCTACACGGAAGTCCCTGCTTTAGAAAGGCTTAATGAACCTTACATTTTTTTTGGAATACTGCACAGCGTAATGCCTATTACATATTCATTGCTAGAATGGAAGATTTCCTTTAACTCTGAGCTTCCTGGTCTAGTTCTCTGTAAAACATTGTCAAAAGTCACCAGAGACTTTCGTGGAGAATTGTGACTCTTGATAGCAGGATGTAATGGGGAGGTTTAGAGTAGAGAAGCCTGGAGTCTATCGCCCCATAGGGAGACTTTCTGACAGACAAATGGATGGATAATACAATTTTTGACATAATGGGATGAAAAAGTTTATGCCAGAAAGAACTGAATTTAAAGTTATTACTTTAAAAGAAAGTCTGAAGTTCAAGACTATCACTATTTCCAGTGTGTGCCTTGTTTTACTGCTTATATGCAGAAGAGATTTTAAAATAGAGATGCTGTCCACTGATTTACATAGTTACTAACAAGGCTGCCATACATTTTTAGTTATCTCTTTGGAAGTATCCACAGTAATAAACAGTCTTCCTTTTTTCTCTCACCCATTTTTAATAAAGAAAATCTAGCATCATATTTTATGTTCCTGCTTTCTCAATACAGAAAGAAGTGAGAGAATTTTCAAAGGTACGGGATACAGTTCCGGGGGATGGAAGAATGGAAGGTACCATAGTGTAGACTTTACCTTTGTAGAAAGTGCTCCCTAATGAAATGACAGGCTTGGAACTCAGCAGTAAGCACTGGGCAGCAGGCCTCCGTGGGTGTGGGGAGGACTGATTTGGAAGAGTTACCAACCATCTCTCCTTTTATAGACTCTGGGTGGCAGCAGCAAGGACTAGTATCAAATACAATCACCACCGACATACACCCAACTCATCCACTCAGCTCTGGATGTTCGGAAATAAAATGCTACCTTCGTTCTCTAATGTTCTCCATTTTATTTCATACCCTTAAAAAAATCACATAATCTCGTAATTGGTTTCCATTATGCTTCATCTTGTTTACACTTAAATTAGTCCATACTGTCATTTCACCAAGCACAGAACCTACCCCTATTACTTCTCTTGTTACTTTGTATGGGTTTTATTCATTCACTGTTTTTCTCCCTTTCTGAGATGATTCCATAAGGGTCACACTAAATCTTTTTGTCTGGACACCTCAGTGCTTAGCAGGCTGGGATTAAGCGGAGTGCCTCCACAATTTGGCACCCTAGCTGCCTTATTGCTGCGCCTCACTCCTGGCCTTGGTGTTAGCACAGTGCCTGTCACATGACAGGAGCTCAGTACACACTTGACAACTGTCAAAATGCCCTACTATTTGAGTAAAATGTAAAGCATAGTATTTATTGTTGCAATAATAAAGTTGTCCTCTTGTCCTTAACATTATTGAAGGTAGACAAGTAGCATCATATCGTATCTACCAGAAATAGGTTTTATTCGATTCTATAGGAAGAGAGAACATCTAGATATCGTGAGGAGGCATTTCTCAAAAAGTGCAAAGCATTTGCCACTCCTCAGACTCAATTGGTAGAACTCTTAAGATCCAAATCTCATTTTAAATTAATGTTAATTAATAGTTTAAACATAATATAATTCATCAAAATTAAATATATGGAATTATGGATATCAAAATAAAATAATAAGAGAAAAGAAAGGGGGAAAAAGAAAGGATATAAAAGAAAAGAAAAAAATAGTAAAGGAAAGAGAAAAGTAAATAAATTCTCCACTCTCCCTTGACTGAATTCACAAACTGACTTATGTGTATGAAGAAATACTCCATGGCATGTATGTATGACAGCAAAAAATATTCTGACATTCAGTGACTGAAAAGCAGTAGTGTAGACTCCCAGTGCCTACCATTAATGGGAAAGAGAAGAAAAAAACGTAGGCCCTGGGAAACTTGTACTTTAAAAATATTATGTAACAGGAAATAATAATGTGATGCTCTTTGACTTTATTAACATAACTCTGTTCAGAACAATGCTAAGCTCAACATACACTTTGGAGAACTAAACACTAGTTTTTTAACTTTACATCACCTGTCAACTTTAATTCTTAGGTCTTTGAGAGATATCAGTTTATATTATAACAATGATATCTAAGAAAAAACCATTATAATCTGCTTAGAAATAAAATGATGATGTTCATGATGATGAATAACTATTAATTTCCCATAGTGTTTTATAAAATGCATTCTCCAATGTTATCCCATTTAATTCCCACAGGAATCCTATGGCATGCAGTTCTTGGAGCACTCAGTATATCCAAAAGGAAACTGAGGTTCACAGAAACTGAACAGCTTAACTAAGGTTAGCTAGTGAGTGAGTCCATGTCTACAACCACTCAGCCCTCAAACCAAGTGGAAAGACTATTTTCTTCCATGCTGTCATTTAAATGTACCACAAATCACATCACATAATTGAAACCACCACTGAGATATTCTGTACAGTATGCCAAGAGCTACAGACTTGACTTAGGATATTTTAATTTCGTGTGTGCATTAACACATCATATCCATTAAAACATACTGTGGGGAGTTATTTCTTGTTTTAAAAGGAAGCAGCTTGTGTGAATGGAATTCATGCCAGTATTTGAGGTGACCAAGGAATAGACAACCTAATGTGAGCTCTTTCAGTATGGAAAAGAATGTCACGCTCTCCTAATTGTAACAAGTACAAAAGCCACTGTTTTTAGTCAATGCCCAGGAGCCTCACAAAGGAATGGTTGGACAAGCCAACAGCTATCAATGAGGCACCGAACATCTACTGGGACTGTAGGACAGGTTGGCACATTGCTCAGCGGTGCACTGGGTAGATTTGGATGGCATTTATTAGGAAATGATTCGATAATGACCTTCCAAAGCACTTACACAAAAGCACTTGTGCCCAGTGTCAACTATTCAGCCTTTGACAGTTTAGTGGACATCCTTTCTGGGATGGCTTTCAATCATGCCAAGACCCCAAATGGTGCAAACAAAGCTGCAAGGCATGAGAGAGAGAGACAAAACCATTTGATTGTGAAGCATCAAAAGGAAGTAATATGGACAGGGGGTTGCCAAGTGGTACTTAGCAATACAATACAAGCAGGCCACAGGGCTGTTATTACTGCTCACAAATAGTTGACATACGCCACACACATTGAGAAACATTTGGAGACTGAAGAACTACAGCAGCAAAAGAATGGTATGCCAAAGGGTTAGGGGGAAACTCTTGGGTTCTAGGAGAGAAAAAAATTGTACTGCCCACATCATTCCAACAATATCTATTTATCTCTCTTTATCTTTCTCCCTCAGACACACACACACACACACACACATGCGTGTGCACACACACCTACATTTATACATACGCACACGCATGTGTGTGCACACACACCTACATTTATACTCAAGTTATGCATGACTAGAAAAAACATGCAATATAGAAAAACAAGTTGCATTTGTCCAGTCCTAAGTACCTATATGGTCAACTTGTTTTAGATTTCATGTGCTGTGCTTGGAAAAAAACTAAATCGCTTCTCACTGGATTTTCAAGCAGTCATGTACTACCCACGAGGAGCATCATAACCTACAAAAGTCAGACCCTAAGTGTCCCCTTAATTTATTTGAAGACTGGGTTCAGTATGTGGATGTTATGTTGTCAACATCCAGAGCTATATAGGAATTTGTCCCGTGGCACCTCTTTGCCCTGGTGATCCTGAGAAGTTTACATTTTTATCCAAAAGGGGAATTTGGAATGCCCTGGAGATAGTAAAGCATTACTTTGTTTAGAAATAGTACTGCTTCACATGACAAACCACATATGCATGTCGGCTTCTAGAACTATTTTAAATAGAAGGAGGTACACTGTATTACAGTAGGTTGTTTATGAAAGATGCACACTGGGAAACCATGCAAACAGAGACACTAGTGGCCTAGCTCCAAAGAGAGAAAGTGAATCTAAATAAGGTCCTGGAGAACCAAATTTGGGAAGTAGCACAAATGGCAAGGTGGCTGTGCCCTGTGGTAAAGTGGATAAGCCTGTTCTACCCTTCTAACGATTTGTGAACACAAATCTCCCTCCACAGTAATTTCTAAATTTCAGTCTTTTTCATTCTTGATAGGTTTTAATTTTTCAGACTGGGAACTTTATTATGTTGTTAGATGATGATGTTTGATTGAGAGTAGTGCCTTGGATTAAAATGACTTTGTGTCATAAAACATGTCTGATTGGCCTCAGTGGGGAAACTGAGTCTTCTTTCTCAGTCTCTGGGAAAGGGCAGGCTACTCCCTGAGCCCTGGGGAAAGTGCTCATTTGCTTTCTGGATTCATCAGTCTGCTCTAGCATAGGGCATGGGCAAAAGTTGTTCTCAAGAACAGTGAAGTCCAGATGCCAGCTGGACTCTGCCCCATTGTGACTGTGAGGTGCTCACTAACCTTACCTATGGCTCAGCCGCTCTGTCAGGAAAATGTGAAGATGAGAGCCGCTAGCTCTCTATGGTCCTGGGTGTTCTGTTCTGAACCCCAACCCCAATATTTGAGCTGCCTTTAATCACACTTCTGATACCAAATGTGGTGGTGGTGGTGGTAGGGTTTCCATACCAACAACCAATTCTCCAATTCTCCTGCACCAACTGGATGTCCAACATTTCAGTTCTATCTGACACTATCTGTGTTCAGTGCAGACTCCACAGGGTAAGGGCTCAGTCCCACAAGGCTGTCCTCACTTCTGACCTTCTGAAGCCAATCCCAAATCCTACTACTTCTGACCAACTGGCTATAAATTTAGAAGTTTCCATGATCCCTCACCTCCCAAGTTCAGTAATTCCCTAGAATGATTTACAGAACTCAGGGGAGTGCTTTGTTGTTACAGGTTTATCATAAAGGAGGCAGGAACAGCCAAATGGAAAAGGTACATAGGTAGAAAAGGTGCATAGGGTAAGGTAGGGGATGGGGTGGGGGGTGTGGAGCTTCCATTATCTCTCTGTATGTGCATCTCTCCCAGAACTTCAATGGGTTCATCAACCCATAAGCTTTCTAAATCCCACCATCTAGGATTTTTTAATGTAGATCCCATTACATTGGCATGATTGATGAGATCACTGGTCCCTGGTGATTAACTCAATCTCCATCTCCTCTTCCCTCCCCATAGGGCCAGAAGGTGGGACTGAAAGGATTGGTGACCAGCCCCCATCCTGAAGTTATGTAGGAGCACCATGATCTCATTAGCATAAGTGACACATTTATCACCACAGAGATACCAAGGGTTTTAGGAGTTGTGTTCAAGGAACCAACCTAAGACACAAACCAAGTATTTATGTTTTATTCTACCACATTATTCATTGAAATAATTTTATCTCAGGATTCCTACATTTTTCACTCTACTCCATGCCCTGTGTTTTCAGAATGCCTTTTAATTCAGCTAAACATCTGGGTCCTCTTACTGAGTGTCGTCTTGTGTGTCAGCACTGAATGCCTCCTGTCCTCTTTGTCTATAGGAAGGAGGACAATGGGGGGCCTTTCTTCATTCCATGACTCATGGCCATCAGTCTTCAGAATGTCTCTTAGAACTGTCTTTCAAAGGACTAGTACAGCAGGAAATGTGAAAAAGAGCAATGAATAAAGGGAGTCATCTCTACGGTCATTACGAGAGGCATCATCCTCCTTGAACAGTCGATACGTGTGCAATACCCAGGTTGGCACTACTGAAAACGTTTTTTTCTAAAGCCACAGCTCCTGCCCTCTAGGGGCACAGACAACTGGCTAAAGCCTAGTTAGCATATATAGGGAAAATACAGAGACAACAGTAGTTGTATAAACATCAAATAATTAACCCTACTTATTAAATAGGTAAAAATAATAGTTCAATTGACAAGACACAGATCGGGACTCTGGATTGGGGGCTTCTCTGTGACCAAGGAAAATAAGCCACTTAACCCTTCTGTGATTTTGTGGGCATTGATAACCCTATCTCAAAAATGGAAAGTGGAAGGGAGAGCACTCGTAAAGATGGTGGTGACTACTTGATAATATGAAGGGCTTTACGACATCGTGTCGGGAACTATACTGGACATGAATAATGAATATGACAGGTGATTTCAGGGAAGGGCAGATGTGGACACACAAGTAACTACTGTGAAACAGACTGGGACCAATCTAAAGAGGCGATACCCAAAGTGCTCTGTGGTCTAATCCGCTGTCTCCAGCCACCTCAGCCTCTCTGTCTTATTACTTCCCTGATGGCCCTCTCCATGGCAGTCTCACTCCTCTTGATTTCCATGCCATGGCATTGCCTCAGTTTTATTAGTTGTCTTTTCAAATTAATATTATAAGCCATTTTTTAAAATGTTGCCACACATTCTTAGTAATTATAATGTGTAAATGGCTAAATGATATTCTGTGATGTGGATACATCATAATTTACTTAACCTGTGGGTAGATACTTAGATTGATTCTGTTTTCACTCTTATAATTATTCCTTCAATAGGGGAAGAGGTCAGAGAGAAATATGCATAATTTTCAGAATGACCTCAGTGGTGCAGAGGCCTGTACCTGTTTACATTGTGCCTAGTCACAAGTAAGAAACATCCAGTATGTTACTTTTTTCTTTCTCCTTCAAATGGACTTTCAATTCCTCAAAAACACCTCAGCTGAAAGCTCTCAAATAGTTACCCATCTCTGAACTCTCATCTTTCATTCATCCAACCATCCATCCATCCATCCATCCATCCATCCATCCATCCATCCGTCTTCCCAGCAATTACAGGGCCCCTCTATAATGCACCATAATGGCCTACTCCATTTATGCACCTTTTCCAGAGATACAAAGATGAAAACATGGCTCCTGTCCTTAGGGCATCACTAGACTAGTGGAGATGAGGAAGAATACTGTATAGACAAATATCTGATTAAGTACAGTTTATACCAAGTGGCTGGTTTGTTCCTAGTTGGGGCACCTAACTCAATGTGGAAAGTGCGAGAATGTTAGGGACAGTTTTCCTGCAGCATGTGACATGCACACTGAGTTTTGAAGTGAGTATTAGCCAGGTTAAGGAGGATTACAAAGAGTATTTCAGTCAGAGACATAGCAAGGGAAAAGGAAAGAAGAGAAGGGAACAAGGCATACTTCGGGAACTGCAAGCAGATCAGGAAGAGGATGAGGGGAGAGAAAACCTATGCATGTGTATGAAAAGCCCACTGAATATTGAGAGAGACAAGACCATGGTATTTCCTTTTTTAAAAAATTATTTTTCAATTATAGTTGACATTCAATATTGTATTAGTTTCAAGTGTAGATCATTCAATTTCTTGTTCATCACACTAAAATTTAAACTTCCCTCGGAAGTTAGTGGAAAGCCATTGAAGGATTTGACATGGGAGAATCATATGGCCAGATTTGTTTTCAGAGTGGAGAAGAAACTACAGCTGGGCAAGACAGAGGTAGGGAGACACTTAGGTACATGATGGAAGAGGTGATGAGGACTTGAGCTAGGTGACAGTGAGAATGTAGAAAACGGAGGTAATATTAAAGCTATTATTAAGGAGGTAGAATTGACAGAAGAATTGATTGACTATTTGGGAAGGCCCAGGGGTTGATGAGGAATGAACAGGAGGCATTACTGACTCCCTGGTGTTGGTCTGAGTAGCTAACCTTTTGGATGGCTTCAGTATAGATTAGATCTTCTGATATCACACAAGAAGAGTTGGTCAACCTTGAGATGAGAGGAAGGTCAAGGACAAAACCCTAAAGATCACTAACATTTACATGGCAGATCTTTCTCATGAAGGGTGCTGAATTTACAAGGGCCCCAAACGAGAAGCTTCTGTCTTTAATTCCAGGTTCTCCTACAATAACTACAGCTATACTTCTTTAGTATTCAATAATGCTATAATAGTTGCCAAAATTCTTGACATTTTTATGTCCCCCCAAATGGTGTAAGGTTGGTTTTATTATGCTTCTATTAATGATGACTAGAGAGGCTAAGCTACTTTCTCAAGTTTGTTCAGCTAGTAAGTGGAGGAATCAAAATCTGACTCAGGTCTTCTGATATCCAAGTCAGGCTCCTTCGTCTGTGCCTTTGAATGACACTGCCTTTGAGTGACACCTCAACGTGGCCATTCCGACCATCATGCTAGTTCTGTCTGGGATGAACTTCTGCTCTATTTCCATCAACCCCCACTGCGGACGTCCTCCAGGAAGCCACCTCTGTCCTCTCAGGCATTCTCCCTGGCTCACTTGGTCCTCCCTGTGCATCTCTCTTAGTATCTTTTAAAAAACCATTGTTTGCATTTTTTTTCTGGTTTAGATTTTGTAGCAATTCAGCTAGAATATACTAAATGCCAACTGTGTGCCAATGGACAGTAAGCACTTTCTAATATGTCACATTGTGACCTGAATCTTTGTCATGGTGATTTAAGCTGCTCCTTGATGAAGTAAAAATTGTCCTGTCCTGTATGTGTATTTTACCTCCTTTTAAAGCACATGTCGGTAGCATATCACTGAACATGTATTTGTGCTTGAAAAGTGCTCACTGAAGGGATGAAGGAGTAAATGGTAAGTTTACTCAAGAGAGTATTGAGCATTTCATATGTTTTTACTATCCTAAAGAGTTATCAAGTACAAGTAACAGAGGAATAAACATACTTATATATTTACCTATACCTATATCTATATTCACCTTTTTACTCAGCTACCATTCATTGAGAACAAACTGTATTCCTAACATACTGCTAGAAAGTTCAAATATATTAAATGTGGCTGCTATTATATCTAATTTAGAGAGGAAGAAATAAGCTCAGAGAGGCTGTGGGACTTGCCCAAGGAAGCACAGCTACTGATGACAGTGTTGGAATTGGAACTCAGGTCCATTCTATTCCAAAATATGTGCTTAGAGGGAGAGAGGTAAAAAGGAGGCAACAAAAGGAGGGAAGAGACAAGAAAACAGGGATAGCGATTTAAAATAAATAAACATGTAATACAGGTGATCAATTTGGAGTCAGAGATCTGGACCAGACAGGCGTTTCAAGAAGGCTGTTTGGCAAACGCAGATCAGATGTGGTCATAGAGGCTCAGTGTCTCTCATTGACTTGAGAGAAAAAATGCTCTTCACGCATGTGACTTGCTCTAGAACATATTGCAGACCTTAAAACAAAATCTTAGGAAGAGAAATATCATAGAAGACAAAAATCATGTAACCGATGGATGGCCCCCCTTCCGCGGAGGTGCTGCAATTGAGGCTTCATTGATGCGGTACACACAGCGGAATGTCTGATAATAGCCGATAAGCTGGGAAACCTCACAGCCACTTGGCTCTACTGTGCAAATATATAAAGTATCAAAGTTAACAACTTATGTAATAATACAAAGTAAGGTAATGTCAGAGGTGGGAACTGATTTACGCCAATGTCCTAGCGTTGGGGTGCTGCTAAGCCCTCTGCTACACTGTTCTATTACATTGGATGTTCACTTTTAATAGAACTACTAGTAAATGCTTTACACTTTCTCTCCCTGACATTCAGTTTCTCACTGGAGCAAGTGGTATCCAGTTTCCTCTCATCTGTGCATATGGCCATGTCACGTATGAAGCCATGCTTAGCAATATTTTTCTGTAGAGAGTAAATATTTTAGGCTTTTTAGCCCTATAGTCTCTGTTGCAGCTACTCAAGCCTGCCACTGCAGCGTGAACACAACCACAGAGGACACACAATGAATGAGTTTGTGTCTGTGTTCTAATACAACTTTATTTATGGGCACCGAAATTTGAAAGAAATAAAATTTTCCCGTATCAGTAATAGGAATTCTTTTGATTTTTAAACCCACTGACAAATGCAAACTCTATTCTTAGCTCGAGGCTGTAGGAAAGCAGGCATGGGCTGGATTTGGCTTGGGGCCCGTGGTTTGCTGACCTGTGCACTACAGCGCCGAAATCTTAGGGTGGCTCGAGTTTTCCACGTACTTAAGACAGCTTTTCAGAAGGAAGTGGTTAGCTAACTCCATTAGTGCCTCTGAGCTTCAACTATTAATTGACATTATTTCTTAATTCCCAGCTATATTTTAAGGTATGAACCTAAGGAATTTTAAAGTCATTATGTGGGTGAGGGACTGTTAAAAATAAATCCTTCAGGTTTAGAAGTGGTGGAGAGGGAATAGAAGGTGTTAGCAAATCCAAGGGTTTTCAGGCAAGCGGTTCAAAAAGCTTTGGGGTGAGCCACAGGCACTGCTAAAGGTCATGGTACCACTTTGCGTCTTCTCTTTATGTACGTTATGCCTCTCGTAAAATAAAGCTAAAGCAGTTTCATTTAACAGTCTAATTAGTAATGGATTTTTCATTTTATCTTTTTGACTTTGCAATACAAAGCTGAGGTCTGGATTTGACGAGGGCCAGGAAAGGATATTTATATATTCATAGTTAAAATTAGGGCTTTCTGACAGCAGCAGAGTTGAGTGTGGGGAGATAGAGCTGTATATTTTCTCCAAATAGGAGGTCCAGGAATGGGGGTGCCCTGTAAGTCTCACTTCAACCCGTATGTTTTTCCTTCCTTATTTTATGTGCGGTCAACAGAAAGGATACAGGCGCTGTTACCCAGGCAGCATCCGGGCGTGGAGGCGGCCGCGTTTATTTGTCTCCACTAACAGTTGTTCTTCTTTGTAACAGTGTTCCCTGTGGGCTGCGTGTGAGCTCCCTTTCTTCCTCTTTCCTTTTTTTTTTTTTTTCTCTCCCTCATATTTGAGATGAGGGGGTGGAAAAACTTGCCCAGCAGAGAATCATTTTCTTAATTGGTTTTACACCTCTGAGCCACAGCGTGAGGGCTGGGGCAGAGACGGGCCAGGAGTAAAGACTGCGTCTTAAACTTGACCAAGAACTGAGAGAGCCATCCCCCGGGGCTGCAGGAAGACTGTATCAGCCCTCATTTTAAAAGGTGAAAGATGGATGAGAGGCTGCGGTTGAGCCGTGCTTTTCCGTGTATAAGCCAGAGAAGTGGCCACTTTTAAATTTGACTTTGTGCTTCAATCTCTCTGAAATAATCTCATCCTCTTCCCCCATTCCAAATGATCAGCCCCCAAACAGCAACAAATATCCCACAGATGTCATCTTCACTTGAGAACATACAGTTTTTTTAAAGCTGAAAATAGGATTTTTTAAAAAAAGAACAACCCTGTCACAACACAGAGTAAATCTCCCAGCCCATTAACAAGTAGGAAATCTTGAACATGTCCATATTTCCATTCACACTCTAACAAATATGTCCGTGAGGGGGGATCTTTAATTGATTTAAAAAAGAAGATGCATATAATTTCCTGAGATGTATTTTATAAAGCAGGTGTGACAGACACATATCTTGCAACATTTTAGGAAAGACCAAAAACTGGTCTCCTTTGGAAAATGAGTGGTTTTCCAATGATGTTCATGCAACTTTTATTTTGAAAAACAATGCTTTTTATTCCCCCCAGCTGCCCTCTCTGCGTACTCAGGCAGAGAGCACCCGCCGCTCTCTGCCTCCACTTGGCCCTCCAGGCGTCTGGGTTTCAGAAAAGAGGGCTTTGGCCTCCAGGTGTGGGGTGTCCGGTTCCCATGTTCTGTGAGGGCCCCGAGTTCTGCTTCTGCTCCAACGTTAAGATGAGCTTCTTAGGCTCCTGGAGTCAGGATCCTGGAGACAGTCAGCATCTCAGGTTACCTGTAGGAGTTTTCTTTCCCCACCCACAGAGATGCACAGACAGCCCCGTGTGGCCATCCCTCTGCATCCTGGTGCCCTCTTGAAATGCTCTAGTGCTGGACTAACTAGACCAAGGCTAGAGTCACCCAAATACAGGTGGGCGAGTCATCCTATATAATAAAAGCCTAATATGCAAATCGACCTAACAGTGGAATGACCAGTCGCTGTGACGTGCACTGACCACCAGGGGGCAGAAGCTGCCCCCAGCCCACAGGCCAGCCAAGGCAGGTGTGAGCTGCCCCCCCCCCCCGTCACCCCACAGAGGCAACTGGTGGCAGTGGCAGGGCCGGCGAGTGGGCAGCACCAGGCCGGCCAAAGCGGGTGCCAGTGGGGGCCTCCTGATTGCCCCACAGATTGGCCCTGATTGCCGGCCAGGCCTAGGGACTCTACCTGTGCACAAATTTTGTGCATTGGGCCTCTAGTTATACATAAACTGGGCGCTGGCTTCGTACGGTTGTATTTCTTCTTGGGGATGAAATAGTGGGAGGAGAGAGGAAAGCGGTCCTGAAAGTGAGGGGCATGGGCAGCGTGCAGGGCAGGGGAAAGGTGTGTTCTTCCAGGTGAAATTAATTGGATGCTGTAAATGGCAGGAAGAAAGGTTTGAGATGGCCTCACCCACTCCGGCTGATTCATTTACTTGAGATTGGATGAAACCTTGGTGGTGTTTTTTTTGTTTGTTTGTTTGTTTTTTAATCATTTACATCCATAGCACCAGGTATCCTCCTGTAAATAAGCCTGCTTGACAGTCATCTTTCCCTTGCTCCTGGGCTCATATGGCTCAAAACCCGAAAGACTCAGACACTACTTCGCAGAGGAGGATGTGTTCAGAGCGAGACAAAGGGAAAGGCACAGGAGATTGAGACATTGAAGTGGTTGCATCTTTGCATCCCCTTTGGGTTGGTGGGGGGGAAGCGGGGGCTGTGTTGCAGTTAAAAGAGGAACAAAGGGTGGCACAGAGAAAGTGGGCTCGCTGCGAGACTAACCTTCTTACTCGGGGAAGGTAAAGAACCAGCACAACACGGAGTGGAAGGGACCACTGGCACCTGTTATCGGTCATTAACAAACGACCGTGTACTGCTAATCTGTGATCATAAAAAGGCCATCTGCTAATGCTCAAAGGTCATTAAGATGCCAGCCGTGTTTACTCTGTTCTCATTGGTTGGGCCAGTCATTTCTAAGAAAAAAAGGAGCTTAAATGGTTATTGTGGTGGTGCCTGCTAATGCTGCTCTAGTTATGGGCCTGTCAGTGTTTCCATTATGGACCCCTATGCTCCATGATTTAAAATACAGCCACAAAAATAACGGGCTAACTGAGTATGCATGCATGGATACATGCATGTACATATTCTTCCTTTCTTTTCATAGATGAGAACATTTGAAGTGCTGCTGTCGATGTTCAAAGGTACTCATTAGAAGGGAAAGATGATTTCTTTATTTCAGGTCTTTTTAAATTTAACCTGACAGATGGACCCATTTTGGATAACAGCCTGCCCACCATTGGCTAAAATTATTTTCCTTGATAAAATAAACATCTTCATCATACCACCATGATGGACCCCTTGGCACTTATATGCTGTTGAGAGAATTGGATTATAGGTGGGTTGACCACGGGCTGGATTACAAGGTTGGGAAGGTACCTCAGTGAGGGACCTAATGAATTAAAGTTACCTCCCATTTTGCATGCTTCTCTGGTCCCCAAAATTTAACACTTGGATTATCTAATGGTTTCTTTAGCCTTTTCAGAATGGATTATGTAGTGGACATGATTTTTTTTTTTCTTATTTTTTCTTCAAGGTACCAGTGAATGCACAGGAACTTGTAAAGGGTGATTAGGAACATGTTGAATGTTCAAAGGTTTTAATTATATTATAGCAGTTAGCTAGAGCTAAATACTCTCATTTTTCATGTATGTACACACATGCAGGTGTGATATATATCTGTCTAGAACTATAAGAAACTGCTCTTCTTCCTTCCTTTTTTTTTCCTTCCTTTCTTCCTTCCTTCCTTCCTTCCTTCCTTCCTTCCTTCCTTCCTTCCTTCCTTCCTTCCTTCCTTCCTTATATATTTTCTTGTTTCCTTTTCTTGGAGGCTCCTGGAAAAGAAAATGTAAAAATAAAGCTCTGTGTGTAAATGAATTGACCAAAGGACTAAAAAACAAGTTATGTAATTCTGAAAATCCATCCCCAGTCGGCTCATTGTGGCTGGTAACGAAGGTGGCTCTTATCAATGGGTGGCCTGACAGACCATATGTTCTACTGCCCGGCCACTGCAGGTGGGAAAGACAGAGCCCACTTCGAAAATATGAATGTAGCAATATTCTCTCTGTGTGTTTGTATATGTGTGCATGTGTGTGTGTATGTTGGGATGGTCAAACCAAGCATGGATGGTCAGACCTTCAAGCTTATGCTAACGGAGACCTGTGTGCGTGTGATTTTCAAACACCCAGGCAGATTTTGATGTCTTTGGAGATTCTTTAGTGATGGAGGCCAAGATTGCTGTTCTGATTTTTCCTCCATTTCTGATAACACCACTGTTTCTCATCATATCCCTGCCTTTCATCTCTGCCAATTAACTAAGTAGCCAGAGCCTTGTTTTGAAAAGTTCTAAGTAGTTAGTAAGCTCTGTTGTTTTTTTTCTGAGCCAAGTCAACGTGCCCTCTGGAGGCCTCTGAATGAGGGGTCTGTCCAGTGCCCCCACCCCTGTCTGCCTGTTAGTGCAGGCCTGGCCTTAATCTTCTGCTTTCAACGAGTTGCAAGGGGGGTGGGAATTATAGAGCAGGGGGTGGGGTGGTGACCGCAGGTGGCTGAAGAAAGGGGTCTTGTTCTCAGGACGCTAAATGGCTGGTTAGCACTGCTTTTACTGTGAAATTCAGCTTCTGTCACTTCGTGGTTAATTGCTTTATTATTCTCAGATCCAGATTGGACCTGATTTAGTTCTATCAGGAGCCATGACTCTCCCTGGCATTTGGCCAGGATCCTTTCGATCCTTTGATCTGAGGTTTTATAATCACATTATCGTTTCGACTGCAGCAGGAGGCATGGGCCTTTGCTGCCGCTTTCTACTTAGAAGTGCACAGGGTTGCTCAGTAGGTGGATGCAGTGTGACTTTGACCTGGGCAGGGGCCTGGGGAATGGGGTCTTCTCCCTCACTCAGTTTCTCCTTCTTGGTCCTTATGGTTTCCATGTGCTTTCCTCCCTCCTTTCTGCCCCAGATGGTGGTGGGAGCAGCCACATGAACTTGCCCCTTTGGTGGGGTTATTTCCAGCCATCTCAAGGTTGAACCCTAGGAAAGGTTTTGCTCTCCTCTTTTGCCATAGCTTTTCTGCATCAATTGGCCGTCCTTAATGTGAAGCAAGTCAACAGGTAGTTCAAATGACCTCCCATCATTGGAAGCAGAGGCTGGCTGGCCCCCGTCACTGGTTCTGGGACACAGATGCCAGGGCTGAGAATGTCAGGCGGCCCACAGGCCGCATTGTTAGTGAGCCTGGGGAGGGCGAGGAGCAGGAGCCGCTGTGGCCTGGGCTTTTTAATAGGCAAGGCTGTAAAATGTCGGCCAGGCCTAAGTCACAGATGCACCACAGAGCTCTTTCAAGCCCTTATTCCAATGCTCCGCCTGTAACTATTTTTAACCTTATTAAAACGGAGCGCCATGGTCCAGCTTCACGAGAGCATGCTAGACTCTTGCAGTAAATTTCTTTGGTTTATAACTCCACCTCTGATTCCGAAGGCCAGCGGGCATGGGCACTCGGAGAAGCATAAATATCCTGCAGGTCTGCTCCAGGGGAACCCTATGCAGCCAGGGATGTGCTGGAGACCGGCCCTGGGTCCCTGGCTGGAGCAGAGGGGAAGGAGAAGCTCCCCTCTTCGGATTGCAGGCAGCTCAATCTTCAGTTCAATCTTGCAAAGACAGAATTTGTGGCATTTGTGTAATAGAAACACAGACAAAAGTCAGAAGCATGCACCCAGGCAGGTGATGGCTGATAACTTGAGCGCCACGTGACCAGTTTCCCAGCACAAGGTCAGCGGGCTCGCGGAAGCCAGCTGCTGGAGAGGGAGGCAGAAGTGGGGCTGGCGTTGCAGGACTGAGGGATTGTGTCCCTTTCTTTCACTTCTCACATGGCAGCTCCTCCTCTATCAGTGGCAGGGGCTAAAATCTCATTTCGAATTTCTTCTAAATGTTCTAGTTTGGAAAGTCTTTGCTAACTTTTGAAAGGAAGACTTTTTGGGGCACGGTGTCTTTCTTCTTGGTCTGAGGTACATGCATGGGACTCTTTGTCAAGATTCAGAACAGAAAGAGCCTCTTGCCGGCCATGCCTTCTTTGGCTCCTGGTGCTCACTATGTGAAGAAGCCCGCATTGGACTAAATTACAGATAGTCAACAAGGAGGCCTGACATGAGTTGATATGGAGGCACTAGGTTCTGGCCTAAAGTCACTGTGGAGTGTCTGTGATGGGTACCAGTTCAGGACCGAAGGAGCATTGTATAGGACAAGGAAGACAAGATGTCCATCCTCTAGCAGCTCGTCATCTTATTAGAGATGGAGCAGTTATGGAACTGTGTGGGACAGTGCATGACTAGAGGCTAAGACTACTGGAGGTCGGAGAAGAATCTATCTATGGTGCCAGCACAGTTCATGAAAGGCTGATGAGAGCAAGGGTACTAGATTCTGGCTGTAATGGGCCTCTGGAATTTTCTGACTGTTAATCATGACATCTCCCTATTCACTTCTGGCAATTCTTTTTTTTTTTTTTTTTATCCTGAGGGAGAATCCATTGCACATGATTGATTCAACTGGGCTTGCCTACCCCAGGGCTAGGCATGTGACTGAGCATCTCACCAATTTGGCTATATTGATTGGTTCAAGGTTGGACAGCTGACTCAATCTGGCCAATCATATTCCTCCCGAGACTTTCTGACAGAGCTGCAGGGAAGGCTTGCTCTTTCCTCTGTGCTTGCCATACTGGAAGCATGTGAGATAGGGGCTGCAGCAACTCTCCTGATATAGTGTGGAGAGAGCAGTTTGAGCTGAACAGAGATAAGATGTGCTAGGAGATAGCAAGAGGAATGGACAGCATTTGGTGCCATCATTTGAACTGCTGTATTTAGCTGTGTCTGAAGCCAGCTTTGTGGGCTGGTAATTTGTTTTATCCCTGTTGGCTGGCGTCAGGTTCCGTAACTTATAACTGGAAGAGTCTGACTAATATGGGATGAGGGGCATAGACATGTTTCAAGGAAGTAGGGTACTGGTTTCTGTGTTAGTGCAGGTGGCTCATAAACTGTAAGTAACTTTACCCCAAACAAAACAGAACAGCAACAACAGAATTAGTCTCCCTTCTCAGCTCTTCTCTCTTGAAGACAAACTTCACAGGGGCTACAGAAGCAAAGCAAGATGAAATGTTCATTGGTACTGGGGCCAAGGCATCCATTAAACATATATTTAACAGGCTGCGTTCCTGCTCAGGCATTCCTCAGCTTCCTCAGAACCCTCATCATTACCATATATCCCAGAACACACTTTGAAATGTGATACTTTGACTGGAACATTCAATTTGATGAATATTGAACTCTATGCATCAGGCTCTGTGCTAGGTTTGGAGTTATACCGATGGGCAAGATAGAAGTGGTATCTGCCTCATGGAACTCAATAAACCAGTATAAGCTGGTATTATTTAATAAGAAGAGTTTTTTCATGGCCTTACATTTATTAAGCACTCAATATCCAAAACCTCTCTCCAGACTTCATTTATCCACTGAGCCTCAGGACACACCTGCCTTAAATATTAGATATTCCTAACTCCTTCTTAGGGTTTGTCTGTTCATTTAGCTGTACTCTAGGTCATAATTCACTGGTCTTGATTAATTTAAGTATTAAGCTTTTAAGGATTGGGTCATGACTATTAAATTGCTTTCTACAATGTTGACTTAAGTATCATGCTCAAATTAAAAGGAAAGGAAAGGAAGGAAAGAAGGAAGGAAGGAAGGAAGGAAGGAAGGAAGGAAGGAAGGAAGGAAGGGAGAAGGAAGGGAGGGAGGGAGGGAGGGAGGGAGGGAGGGAGGGAGGGAGGGAGAAAGAAAGGGAGAAAAGGACGAAGGAAGGAAGGAAGGAAGGAAGGAAGGAAGGAAGGAAGGAAGGAAGGAAGGAAGGAAAAAAGGAAGGAAGGAAGGAAGGAAGGAAGGAGGGAGGGAGGAAGGGAGGGAGGGAGCGAGGGAGGGAGGGAGGGAGAAAGAAAGGGAGAAAAGAAGGAAGGAAGGAAGGAAGGAAGGAAGGAAGGAAGGAAGGAAGAAAGGAAGGAAGGAAGGAAGGAAAAAAGGAAGGAAGGAAGGAAGGAAGAAAAAGGGAGAAAGGAAGGGGAAAAGGGAGAAAGAGAGAAAGAAAGAGGAAGAAAGCCAATTCCAGCTGAATTGAATATAACAGCCTAGTGTTCCTCCTCCAACATCCTCCCCACTTTGTGTTTGGGCTTAGAATTGTACCACTGATATGTGTACTTTTATGATTCCAAGTAGTGATACTCTCATGGTAGCAAAATAGGATAGCCAGGGTCCTTAAGTAATGGACTTGAAATACTGGTTTGCCTCTTCTCTCATTTGCAAGAATGGTGGAGTCAGACTTAGGTCCCTGTCCTGCTCTCCTGGGTTGAGTTTTGAATCCCTCTGAACTTCAGATTTCTCAATGATAAAATAAGGCTAAAAATAATAATAGCTTCCTGAGAGTCTGGCTATGCATTAAATAAAATAAGACAGAAAAGATGCTTAGCAAAATGCTGGTCTATAAAAAATCTGTAAAGGATGCTAACATTAATATGTGACTGTATGATTAAAAACAGAATATTTACCGTTTCAAAGTATCTCCCCAAGATACATGCAAATTATAAAGGGAAAAGTTGTAACTTGATACTGGAGAAACCTAACCAATACCACCTATATCAAGTGATCAAAGCTTACATCACTCATAAGAATGTCTATTGTCTAATAATAATGGGGCACATCTAAAGCATGTGCCTCTTGATATAATGCACTGAGAAGGACACAACACCATGTTGGTGATATCTTTGCCAAAAATGCATAACTGGAGTTTAATCTTAAGTAAATACCAGACAGACCCAAATTGAGGGACCATTTAAAAAAAACAACTGACCTATACTCTTAAAAAATATCAGGGTCATGGAAGACAAAAGGCAGTTTGCAGACCTGTCTCAATGCCATGCATGACCCAAAATTGGATACTGGACCAGAAAAAAGAGGGGGGGGGGGCGGGGAGACTTAAATGTGACACTTGGTAAAATTTGAATATAGTCTTTAAATTGGCTTATAACATTGATTTAATGCTAATTTCCTGATGTGGGTAATTATATGATGGTTATGTAAGATGTTAATAGTTGAAGAATTTGGGTGAAGGTTATGTATAAATTTTTTGTGCCAATTTTGTAACATGTTGAAATCTGGATTTATCTCAAAACATTTTTTAAAGTGCATGTATGAGGCATTCAGTAAGCCACATTGTGACCCAGGGAATCTTCCTGAGTCAGAGCAGCCATTTAGATGAGTTGGCAGCTTGGAAAGCTGTGTCTGTGTGTCGCTCCGCTGGAAGTTCCAGGAGCTCTGTGAGGGTGTCACACACTTACAAGCACATTCTTGGGCTGGTGCATCTGGTTCTCTCCCAATGGTGTGTCCTCCATCTCTAAGCCTCTTTGAGAAAGAAGTTGAGACAAATAGAAGTTACTCTCTGACAGGTTTTAGAAATTGAGCTCCTCCTTTTGGGTCAGTGAGATTGTCCAGCTGACAGAGATTCACCCAGAGCTCTCTCTGTGGCTCAGCCATTAGTTTTGCTGTGGAATCTACCATCATTCTTTCACTTCCTGGGCCTTGCCTCTCTCAATTTTTGGGAGCAGGAGGAATAATGTTGGATTTACAGAAAAGCATTGCATCCAAATCTGATACCCACATTATTAATGCAGTATGTACAGTAGAAGAAAACGTAGGAAAGGTGATTAAAGCTACCATACGGGCATTACATGAGGATGTACAGAGTTATAGAAAGAGGTGCAGCTGCAGAAAAACTAAGCCAGAGAGAGAATCTATATAATCAAAGCCTAAGCGACCATTACGGTGGAACAACTGGAACAACCGGTCGCTATGATGCGCACTGACCACCAGGGGCAGACGCTTAACGCAAGAGCTATCCCCTGGTTGTCAGTGTGCTCCCACAGGGGAGTGGCCACTCAGCCAGAAGCTGGACTCATGGCTGGTGAGCACAGCGGTCGTGGCAGGAGCCTCTCCCACCTCAGTGGCAATGCTAAGGAGCAGCGAGCCTAGCGGTATGGAGCAGTGAGCAGGTGGGTATTAAGGAGTGAGGTCTCCCATGGGGCGCGGGCCTAAGTCGGCAGTTGGACATCCCCCAAGGGGTCCTGGACTGCGAGAGGGCACAGGCCAGGCTGAGGGGACCTCCCCCTCCAGTGCACGAATTTTGTGCACCAGACCTCTAGTATGATCTATAAAATGCATCAGATCATGGAAAGTAAAATGTGTCTTCACCATCCATGACAGAGACTGGATGTAAAAGGACAGGTTCTCAGAAAATGAGAGGAATATGATTTTGCAGAGTAAACAAAATGCATATGAGTCTTGATATCAAGTAATGTCTGACAAAGATGAGGTCAAGAAGGGTTTGAATGAACTCCAAGGTGATAGATATCAGAGACAAGGAAGTGAACCGGTGGAGTCGAGTTGCCAGCAAGGAGCATGGGCAGATCCTCCACCTCAGCCTCCTGCGATGTCCTTGTTTGGACCTGCATCCCAAACTCTGTAATTTTCCTGTTCCTAACTTTGCACATTCACTCCTAGCCCTTTGAACACGGGCTGCGCTATCAGGGTGAATCGATGGTAGTGATTTCACAAGGAATGTTGTGAGGTTAACAAATACAATTTGTAATGTGCACTGCAAATATAAAGTGCCATAAAAATGCTAATGAATGGTAATGTGTGTCCACTTGTTAGCGAGCCAGATCAACAGGCCAAGGATAACAGAAAAAGAGACTGCCTTCTGAACACAGAAAGTGCTGTCCTATTCATGTGGCCTCCGCATGCCACCTCAGAGACTCTGGCTCGGCCCTCATTATTCAGCCAAACAACTTCCTCTCCCTCTCTGGGTCGCAGGCTGCTTTCTGAGCAAGGAAAGATTCCCTGAAACCTTTGGCACCGTCAACAATAGTGGTAACAAAAATTTGGCTTGAGAAATGCATTCAAGGAGTGAAAAAAATACAATGGAAATCTATCATTATGATGTTTGGGAGAGAGAGAGAGAGAAAACGACCTGGGCCTTGTTTTGCATTTTGGTAAGAAATGATATATAGCTACATAGTAAAAACAGTTTTATTAAAAAGATCTTCTCACCCTGAAATCAAAATTCGAATTGTACCCTCTTATCATCCAGTCACTTTAGAATGAAAGTTAAAAATGCTGATAATGTGGAACTAGCCCTCGGTATTATATCTCATCGCTGATATATTTGTCTAATACTTTGGTTTTTGAAGGCCCATTACTCAGGACCAGTGCGCAGGGTTGTTCATTTTAATCCTTTCTGGTTACTGAAAACAGGAATGCTAGGTGGAGCTGATAGATAAGATTACATTCCCAGCTTCTGTGTGTAGGTAGGTAGTGGGGTATGATCCAGATAGTGAAACAAATGGAGTTTTCATCACCCTGAGAAAAAGGTCTGACCTCGGATTTGTGGGCTTTTGCTTAGAACACTAAGATGTAGGGTTCTCTGATGGCTAGGACGAACCCTTCATCTGGTGGAGTGGAACATTTTAACAGCCTAATAAAGGTTCAGATGTACATAACTGGGAGTTCAGGGCCTCTGTCACCTTAGTTTACCCATAGAACAGATACAGAATTTCATTATGTTTATTCTGCCCTAATAAAAGGAAGCTCTTTGTACACTGAAGCAATACATCGAGGACCAGACAGGCCTCCTGTGCTGTGAAAAATAAGGGGAATTACGGAGTTCTTACTTCAGGTTCCTTCTGGCCTCCATGAATGGTTCAGAGGGAGGTGGGTAAGTGACCAGATTAAGCTGTTTAACAGGCTAATACTTGTTTGGTTTACACAAAGCCATCCAGCAATTATTTCGATGCTTGACAGGGTTATCATCATTATTTATTTTGCTATAAGCTAGATTTATGCATTTGTAATACTAAGCATAAGAAACATTAATAGCTTTACTAATTATATCACTACTTTACAGATATAAATAGCGATTAAAATGCCAAGTAAAGTGAACTAGTAAAACATTTTTAAGAGAATTTTAAAATCAGTTGCTGATTGATGATGTCTTTGCCTAGTCTTGGGGTTTGAATGGAGAAGAAGAGAGCCTTCTCTGTAGATTTAAGTCTTACTTTCCTGTGAGGTCATAATGCTGGGAAAGTCATTCTGCCTTAACCTGAGCATAATCAGCTGAACCGTGTATTTAATATGTGACCAGCAAAATATATTTTGTTTTAGATGAGAGCAAAATGAAAATCCAAAATGTGGAGAAGGGAAGGGGGGGCATGTCAGAGAGAAAGGCGGGGAGAGGAAATAAATGATCATAAGTGAAGTGGGGGGAATAAAGAGAACTGAGTAACATGCGCATCTCCCCATTCTGGCTATTGATCTTACTCTGTGTTCTCCAGAAAACACCTTGTTATAAATGAGGATATTGAGTGAATAAAAAGAGTTAATAAATCCACTGCCTTTGCCAGGAATGCTAATGGAAATCCATGAGCAGTTTAAGTGCTGGACAAGTGAAAAGACCAAACTGGGAATGGAGGACATGGTGGATGAGAATGGATAGGCAGCATGTCTGGATGCCTGGTCTGTGAGCTGAAGCAATGGATGGGCAACGTCCTTTGATGGGTTGTAACTCTTAGAATTCCTGAGGTCCTATCTGTTGACCTACATAGCAAGTCAGCTCCAAAAATGCATATTCTTGCCAGAGCAAGGGACTTTTGTAAATTGAGTTTTACTGGGACACAGCCACACACATTCATTTAAGTATTGTCTACGGCTGCATTTATTTACACTACAACTTGGAGTTGAATCATTGCAACAGAGACCTTATGGCTCACAAAGCTGGAAATATTTACTATCTGACAATTTATTTTTAAAAAATATAGCTGATCCCTGCTCTCGAGCCTCAGTAAACATTAACTAATTGGCTAAATAAGTTGAAGAAGTTTTTCATAGTTGCTCTAAAGTGTCCACTTTTCTAATTATTTTTCACTGGGATTCAATATATGCCTGCTTCAAAAATTTTCACAGCCTACCACAGTGCTATCTGAACTGAAAAGATTGCAATGGGGGTGGGGAGTGAGGGTGTATAAGAAGGCCCTTTTGTTTGTGCAAAATAAGATGTGTGACACTTTGAGAAAAGGCCTTCGGTTGCATTAGATAATTCTGATTATAAATGATCATTCTTAAAGCTATAATTCAGGGATAAAAGAGTGTGAGTATTTTCATTTGTGGTTTGTGGCAGGACTTATTGCATTTCTCTGTCTTCTTAGAGCTAGCCAAGAGGTTCATAGTAGGGACTAAGTTACCTAAGCCAACTTGAATGAATTCTCCACCACCATCTCCCTGAAAAAAATTCCTAACATGGAAAAATTCATTTTAGCAGGAGAGGTCTTTATTTTTGAAATGTTTTGACCTGATTTAGGGGCTAGCTATAAATATAAAGGAGGGAGCTGTTTACTCAGTAAACATGATAAAATATTTGGGAGCTCACACATGCTGGATATAATCTAGCAATAAGTGCAAAGTAGACATTGCATTTCTGTTGCTTTCATTTTCTTCTTAACAATTCTTAGATTTTCCATCACAATCACACCTGATCTCATTGTTGCCTCTGTCGAATTCTATACCCTGTAAGATCTAACTGAAATTCTACCACTTTTATGGCTATTTCTCAACAACTCAGCTCAGGATACTGGAAAACTCACAGGCTTTGCAATCAGATAGCTTATCCATGGCTGAGGGGCCACGAACAAATTACTCCTCTCCTCTGAGGATCTGGTTCCTTATTTGTAAATGTGCAACAAACAAAAGTCTCAGAGTTGTTATGAAGATTAAATAAGATGATGCACGTAAAAGGCTTGGCAGACAATAGGTTTTCAATGAATGATGATAACTATTATTTTCTTAGGTCAAAGACTTCTGTTTTGAATGATAGCGATTGCTTGCACCAATTAAGGGCTGCTTTCTGTATACTGTGGTACATTTTTAGTTTATCTTGTCATATACATCTTTCCCCACCTAATTGAATTCTGACCTTTTAAGAGTAAGTACCACATTTGTGTATCTGTTCAAGCGTATTACAAATAATAGGTACTTAATAAGTATCTGGATTGATTCCGGGTCTTTGATATGTTGGGTGAATGCAGAGGGAAACCAGAGCAAAGAGACTGTGTGTATTTTGCCAGTTCACTGGATTGTCGCAGAGACTGCTGGTGAAGGCGTGGAGAGCCCTGCTTTGCTCGGTGTCATGAAATATCCAGATGTCTACATTTGCAAAATCAGAGATGTAGGGAGTAGAGACAGTTTTGAAATAATGGTCCTACTCACCAGGGCTTGAATCTCTAATCTTTTCTCTGCCTGTAGTCCCATGAAAATACTGCTTTCCCATACAAAATAGAGATTAGATGATCAGTGGAGAGAATTAACTTAACAAATTAATTATTTCTTTCATTGGGAAGATAATGCTAAAATTAATGTTTAAAAATCTATCACCTTTAGATTCTCTCAACTGAGAATGTATCAATATTTCAGTAGGCATTTTTGAGATATAATTTATATGCAATAATATTTACCCTTTTAAGGTATATCCTTCTCTAAGTTTTGACAGATTTCTGTAGTGTGCAACCTTCCCCACATTAAGATAAAGAATGTTTCTGATATTGCAAAAAGTCTTCTCATGCCTCTGTGTAGCCAATTTTTTCTCCCCCCATCTCCAGCCTCCAAAAGTCTCTGATTGATTACTGAGTATAAGTTTGCCCTTTTGAGAATGTCATATAAATAGAATCACACACTATGTGTCCTTTTGAGTATGGCTCTTTTCAATACTTTTGAGTTTCATCCATATTGTTTCTTATAGCCATAGTCATTTCTTTTACTGCTGAGGAATATTCCATTGTATGAATGTGTTGTCATTTATTTATCCATTCACTGCTTAATGGACCTTTGTGTGATTTCTAACTTTTAGTGATTATAAATGAAAGTACTCTAAATATTTGTGTACAGGTTTATATGTGTTCATGTATGAAGACACGAGTAAGGGATTCCCTTGGATGAGGGATCGCTGGGTCATATGGTAAGGGTATGTTTAATTTTATAAGAAACTATCGAAGTGGTTTTATCATGTAGCTTTCCTACCAAAAAGATATGAGATTTCCAGTGGCTCCACATCTTTGTTAGCATTTTGTATTATCATTTTTAAAATTGAGCAATTCTAATAGGTATATAGTGGTATCTCATAGTTTAATTTCCATAATGGCTAATGATGTTGAACAAATTTTCATGTATTTATTTGCATCCATATATCTTCTTTGGTGAAGTGTCTATTTAAATCTCTTGCCTATTTTGGGGGAATTGGGGGTAAGGGAGAATGTTGCTTGTGCCTGCAATAGGCATTTTTAACTGTGCCATATTTTGGCTAGTCACACCCATCATTTCATAACATGAAACTAAAGTGAGTTAATCAGTCCCTCATCATCTTCAAATATTTCTTTCAGAACCTCATATATGTAAACTTTAATAGAAGCAAATTACCTCAATGTCCAAACTGAGTAAACTACCAAGAAGGTTTTTTGCATCATGGTGAAATGCCCTACACCAGTGGTTGGCAAACTCATTAGTCAACAGAGCCAAATATCAACAGTACAATGATTGAAATTTCTTTTGAGAGCCAAATTTTTTAAACTTAAACTTCTTCTAACGCCACTTCTTCAAAATAGACTCGCCCAGGCCATGATATTTTGTGGAAGAGCCACACTCAAGGGGCCAAAGAGCCGCATGTGGCTCACAAGCCGCAGTTTGCTGACCACTGCCCCTCACCATCTAGGACCCCTTCTGCTCCATGCTCACTCTTCCTCAGCTTTGCCCCCTTGGCTGCTGATGAGGGCACCTGCCCAACATCCTCTTGTCTCAGGGCCCTTGTGCTAGGGCTCATTTCACCTGGAAACCCTTTTCCTAGAACATTGCATGGCTTTTGCATTGCTCCGTCCATCACTTTGTCCCAGGCTGTAGTCAAGTGTGGGCAACAGTGCGCAGGCCTTTCCTGACCATTTGTGACAATGCATCCACTCCCTCCACACCTTCCTACCTCATACTTCTTGTAGCATTCATTACCATCTGGTATGCTGTATGTTATTTATTTATTTGTTTTCTCTCTGTCCTTCCCACTGAAATGTAAGTGCCATGAAAGCAGGAACATGACCTATTTTGCACAGTCTGCAAAAGTGCTGAGGTGACAGCAGGCATTCAAGAAATTGTGGGTTGAATGAGTAAGTCTTAAGGAGAAAGGTGAGAGAAATGCTAATTACCTGGGTTTTTAGACAGTCCTGCATATTATACCAGTCCTGGCCTGCTCCCAGCACTTAAAAGTTTATTAAGCTACTTCAAGTTGAGTCAGGTGAATTCCTAAATCGAGCTCGCCTGGCCTCAACCTGTGTAACATTTCCCAAATGGATGTGATGGCCCTTTAAAAAGCAGCCCCAAGGTGGCAGCAAATGGAGGTGGAAATGATGGCTTTGGATTGAGGCCTTCCACCTGATTTCTCTCTGTTTATGGATGGTTTATTAATGCGACAAAGCAAATGAGTATGAGAGTTCTCTCCCAGGTATATTCTGTGAGTGGCTCTTCTGTGTTGGATTGTCCAAGGCCTTTTCTTGTCTTTGCTTTCTCATGTTGCACACATAGACAGGGCATTTTAACTACTTGCCTCCCTTAGTCTAAGGCTTCTCTGAGTAGACTGGAGGAGTCATGAGGAAGTGTGGTTTCCCATCATGCAATGGCTGGGCTATCCTTGAGTTAAAGGTATACAGGCTAGGCCTTTAAGAAGTTCCTCTTCTTTCCAGGGGCTTAGACCCGTGGTCGGCAAACTGTGGCGGCTCTTTGGCCCCTTGAGTGTTGCTCTTCCACAAAATACCATGGCCTGGGCGAGTCTATTTTGAAGAAGTGGCGTTAGAAGAAGTTTAAGTTAAAAAAATTTGGCTCTCAAAAGACATTTCAATCGTTGTACTGTTGATATTTGGCTCTGTTGACTAAGGAGTTTGCCGACCACTGGCTTAGATCATCATGGAGTCAAGAGTGGGTTCTCCCTACTTTTCCATACTTCTCAGTGTTCCTGCTCTTAAACAGTTTTCCATACCTGATTGAGCTCCGGAGACCTTCCTGATGATGGCTATGGTAGTCCACACTGGATTGGGGCAAACTGGGGAAAATAGAAAGGTCCCCAGGAAAAATAATCAACTAACCAACCAATCAAAGGAATACAAAAATTCACCAAATATTCAGCAATAAATGGCTGCTTTTGAAATGAAGACTATTTTATGATTACCCCCTCAAAAATAAAAATAAACAGTCTCTAGAAATGTACAGTTTCCCTTTTTCATTTGATGAAAATATTCAGCTTGTCTAATATATTTCAGCTCAAAAATTGTCAGAGGAAAATGATGACCTAACCTACATTAATAAAACACAAAACAGCATTTGGGCCTTTTTATTGTCAAGACTTCGAAAATGGGAGGGTGTTATAAAGAAAGAGGGACACTGTTCGTAACCTTTACCCTGGGCTGAGTTCCTTCATAAAGTGGAGCCTTGTGGATTCTAGTTGCCAGAAATCCTCTAAGCTGAGCATGTTTCATAACTGAATTTTGCCTTCTCAGTGATCTTAAGCAAAATTATGAAAATCTACCCAAATCCTGATTTTATAACGACAAGACAAACTGACAGTGATGCTATAGGAGGTTAATGATGGTCTAATTATCTTGCACCAATAAGGAAAAAGAGTCAGCCTTTTGGCAAAATTATGTCAGAACTCATCAGATAATACAGATATTTCTACCTCTACCCATTTTCTAAAGGGGGATGTTGCCGCTTTAATTAAATGTTATATGAATACATTTCAAATAGATCCAAACACAGGGCAAACTCACTGATGTTCCTACATTTAAAGCATATTTGAAATGGAATTAAAAAAAAAGACAATGGGAAAGAAAAACGAAAATAACTCGAAACAAGCAGAATATAGTAGCTCATCATTACACTAATATATCAAACAATGTGATCTTAGCTTAATTATCCCCTTTGAGAGTTGAGAAAACTAAGCACAACCTTCAATTTACAGCTGTTTGGTGCCGGGAACCTGAATTATTATTGAAGAAGACAGGGGGAAAAGTTTATTTATTGTGACCTCCACTCAGTTTTTATTCATCACGGAGAATCTGTATATTCACAAATGAGGGCTATTCATCCTTAGACCGCAGCATTCTTCAGCTGTCCCGGCCGACATCAACTGCACTTCTCCAGCTTTTGTGTTCATCTCGAAGGCTCTTCATCCAGATTGTTCATCATCTTGATGGTCGAGCTTTATCTCGCTTTTGTGCAGCTGCATTCCGCTTACCCAAAGTGCTGAGGGAGAGGAGGGAGAGAGAGAAAAGAGCGAGCGAGCTGCAGGACCGAGTGAGCAGGAGAGAGTGGGAGAATAGAAAGGAGAAAAAGCAGTGGCCGGTGCACATAGGAGGATAATTTGTAGTTTCTCAATAATAATATATATAAAAAAAAGGAGGACAGGCTAATTACTGGCTTAACTAGGGCAGCCTGTGGATCTTCATGTCAAAAGGACTGCCGTAATTGCCATCAAAGCACATTCATAGTGTGGCACAAAAGAAGGGCCTTTTGCAAATGGATCTTGCTAATAAACAGGGCTGAGAGGAGCATTATGTGTCTCCCTGGTTGCAGGCACATTAACACAGTGACATGGAGCATAACATGGGCCTGAGGAAAAAAAAACACACCAGAATGATAATTATCACCCTCCCCTCCCCAGCCTCCCTCGCCTTTCCCTTTGTGTTGGACGAGGAAGCTGAACATGACCTATTGGAGGGCCCAAGGCAGGCTATTAGTGACCCCTGAGCCCTGACAAGGTGCCTCTGTTCTTTTAAAAGCCTGCCTCTTGATGTCAGGAGGGTCACGTGGAACCGGCCGGCTCAGCTCGAAATGGTCCAGCAAACACTTCAACCTTAAAGACACCTGGAAGGTCATGACCAGTTTAATGCAGACGAGGACAGCAGAGGCAAGGCCCTGTGAAATCCTGGACTGAAGTTTTCCGCTCTCTTCTCTGCTGCTTCTTTGTACACTCGATCACATGCATTTATTTAAGTCCTCAAAACTAAACTCAGGGATGGGAAAAGTTCTCTTTTTCTGTTGGTAAATGAAGAGAGTCTCAGGGAATCAGAAGGCTGGATGCAAATATGGCCCCTTGGGTTAACCCTCCTTCTGGCAGATGTAAACACACTGACTTCCCACAGGTAGGGGTGTTGGCTGTGTGCAGGGGGCTGCCTTTCTTGCTTCTTGCTGGGCAGGTCCTGAGAGGCTCATCAGAGGTAGAAGCTCACCTGTGAGCTGGGCCTGCCAACATTGACTGTTGCTGGAGCTGCCAATCATGACTGACAAATCCAGGCTCCTTCCGGTTTCACACAGAGCAGTTGGTATTAAAGAAAGGTCCAGTAATTGACTTGGAAAACGTGCCTGAGACAATTAAAATTAAATCTTCTTTTGCCTTTCCTTCCTCTTCCCTTTTTTTTTTCTTGTGACTTTTCTATGAGAGGTGTCTGTTTTACCCCAGGGGTCTTTACATAGTCAAATCATTCAATGCTATCGAGGAAACCAGCAGCAGTTCAGGTGCCAACTCCTAATTCCCATGCCTGGGCTCAAGTCAATAATCTCTCTCTGTCTCCACTCCTCTCTACCCTGTCTGTCTCTATCTCTATATACTGCATTTATATCTTAATCAAAGGTTGGAAGAGGAATTGAGAGGAGCACTCAAAGAATAAAGATGACTGTTTAATCAGATTAAATCAGTTTGTTATTCATCACTGGGTGCTTCTGGGACATAGAAAAAGGCAGAGGCAGGGGAAACAGATCAGGATGCCATTTGGGGTATCTAGTCTTGCTCTTGGCTTGGGTTGAATCCCCATGAGACTGGACATCTTGGAAATGTGGCCTGAATTTCCCTGGTTCCAAAATCAGGAGAGCTGTTTCTTTCAAGCATAGAGACATCCTCTCAACCTTCATTACTATAAAAGTGCAGCATGCTGGGACTTGCGTGTTATCTCAGAAAGCCTGTAGTCATGTCTGCTCCAGTACACAGAGGTGGTACAATACCTAGGATGCGACTACCAGCACAACACCTGAGTCACCAGTGTGGAGCTTCTGTCCTCCTGGGCCTGCGGTATGCCACCCTTCAGGTGAGTGGATGCTTTCACCAACCTGAGAGAGAAACAAATCTCTTCGTTGGAGTTGTGATAGAGTTTTAATTTCTAGCCTTTCCAGTGGGTAGGACTGAATGTTCCAACTCTCTAATGACTTGGTCTCTGGTGACCAGCCCCATCCTGAGGCTGCATAGAGGCCCCACCTCAAGTCACCTGATTAGCCTAAATTCAGGTTTGCTCAGAAGGGGCTGCTTATGAGTAACAAAAAGATACTCCTATCAGGAAAAGGGCATAGGAGTTTTGTGCTAGCAACAGGAGACAAAGACCAAATGTATTTCTTATTATACCACACCCCTTACTGTGTAACTGTGGGCTCTGTCAGCAACCTGGAGGACATTAGCACATTCTCGAATCAGCTTACACTGCTATTGTGAAGGAGAACCATTTGTTAGCTTAGGTAAAACCTGGATTAATTACAACTGTCTGTTTGTGAAAATATTGACTAAGGAGGCCCTTAGTATACATTTAAGAAAGGTGAAAGTCTCATAGACTCATGAAATTCAAGCCCTTTTTTGGTTCATTAGTAGTTGGGGCAGTAATAAGAGCAGACACTTCGGTTCAACTGAAGGATGATATAGGAAAATATAATTAGGGTTTCAAATGAATAATTTTGCAATGTTTTCTCCTGAGTTATCTTTGTGAAAATGGGGTATGTGAAAGGGTAGACAAGCAAGACTAGAAAATGCATCTAAAGATGACTCTCCTGTGAAGTTGTTATTTCAATTTTCCACGTCTCCCCCTCTCCCCCTTTTGTGTGGCTTTGGAATAAACAGTCCTAGAATACCTTATGAGAACAGTTTTGGGAAGATCTAAACACTTTACTTTCTGCGAGTTAACATATGAGAGAATAGGGTTGGTAACATGTTGTGATGCCAATCCTAAATTTCCTAGAGTTTGAGTTTGAGTTCAGTTCACTGTCCATGTTTTCAGCTTCTGAATGCATTGCTATTCAGAATCATTGACTTAGATTTAAAGTCATGTATGTGATGCCAGGTATTGACTTAGAAAACATACCTGATTAAAGTGTTTATTGATACTAGCACATGCAGAAGAATCTTTGTTGAAGAAACAATACTGCCTCTTAAAAGATCTGGAAAGCAGAACTAATCAGGGCTCCCACTGTGGGTCTGAGCACCTTGAATGGGGTTGAACAGTCTTCCTGGGATGGGAAAATTTTTTCAGGGACCCTTTTGCAAACAAAGTGGGACTTTCTTTCCCTTTCTAGACCCTGGTTGGTAAAACCAAGTGCAATCTGTCACATAATTGTTTCTTGTAAGAAAAGGCTTCATTCTGTGTCTGAATCCTTGATGCCCTCTTGTCCCTAGCCAAACCTTTCCAGAGAGCAGTGTGCAAAAAGTCAGTGGAATGGGTGTCATGGTCCAAAATCACTTACAAAACAGAAGAAAATGGAGTCCCAATATATGGATCAAAGGAGAGGAAAATACAACAGTTATCTGCCTCTCCTTAGAAGGCCTATGTGGATCTGGCTACTTATTAATACCATCCTATATAATAAAGAGGTAATATGCAAATTGACCATCATCTCCTTGTACAAGATGGCCACCCCCATGTGGTCACAAGATGGCCACCACAAGATGGCTGGCAGGGGAGGGCAGTTGGGGGCAACCAGTCCTGCAGGGGAGGGCAGTTGGGAGTGACCAGGCTGGCAGGGGAGGGCAGTTTGGGGTGACCAGGCCAGCATGGGAGGATAGTTAGGGGCAATCAGGCTGGCAGGGGAGGGCAGTTGGGGGCAATCAGGATGGCAGGGCAGGGCAGTTAGGGGGGACCAGGCTGGCAGGGGAGGGCAGTTGGGGGCAATCAGACCAGCAGAGGAGCAGTTAGGCATCAATCAGGCTGGCAGGGGAGTGGTTAGGGGATGATCAGGCTGGCAGGCAGAAGCGGTTAGGGGCAATCAGGCAGGCAGGCAGGCAAGTGGTTGGGAGCCAGCAGTCCTGGATTGTGAGAGGGAGGGATGTCTGACTGCTGGTTTAGTGGGATTGGGCCTAAACCAGCAGTTAGACATCTCCCAAGGAGTCCCAGATTGGAGAGGGTGCAGGCTAGGCTGAGGGACCGCTCCCCCCCCACCCCCCCACTGCACAAATGTCGTGCACCGGGCCTCTAGTCAAGTAATATTGATGTATTTATTCTTTAAATAAAGCAAACCACTCATAGAATTTAAGAGAGAAATCCTGATATTTAGCAAAATTTTTCTAGGTAAAATTTTTTGTTATTGTTACAGTAGTGATAAAATAGCTTAATATTTATTCTTTTCTTAGAGGGTAATATGTGTGATTATGACTCCTATAGCCATGTTGAAACCTAAATACACACATATATGTGTATATACAGAAAAAATATATATACATATGTGTATACATATTGAACAATGTATGTATACATGTATTTGTATTATATATGCATATACATATCATATATGTGCTTATATATACTCATACTAATATAAGATATATATTTAAATTATGAAAATGTGTATAGGCATTCCAATAATGCCCACAGTATATTTATAATTTGTAGTGTCCTTTATGCCTATAGTGTGATACACTTTCCTTAAAACATTAACTTTTCATATTGGTTCACTGTAGACCATTTGGGGGGTATATGCAAGTACAAAGAAGAAAATAAAAATCACAGACAAATTGCATAATAACAATATGTAACAGAAACTACTATTTGTTGCTGTTTTTACATAGGTTTATTTTTATTTTGGTTGTTCCCAATCTATTATTCTCTGAGTGTAAGGTGGTATATCGTTATGTGAAACAAATTGTGGCATAATTGGTCCATTTATTTTGATATTTTAAGACAATGCACTTTTTTATTGTTGTTCAACAAATATCCTTCTCTGAAGTACATGCCCATTCACCACCTACCATCCGGTAATCCATCCATCCATCCATCCATCCATCCATCCATCCATCCACCCATCGTCATCAATCTATACATCCATTCATCCATCTTTCCCGTATATACTTACAGAACTTCAAGTAATTTCTCAATTTCCTTTAGGATTTTGTTCCATATAGATCTTTCTGTCTAATCAATCACCTGCATTATCCATTTATCTAAACTCCATTTTGATAATGTACTAATATGGTAGTGATATGTTTTCTTGATATTTATTTTTCCCATTATCTGTCACCTCCAGTACTTTAGCAACTCATCTGAATGGCTAGGATTATGATGTTACTATTCAACTGCTTTAACCTGTTACTCAGAGTTTTTTCTTTCTGGATACCATATATAGTTCATCCTCTCATGTCTTCATGTCAGTTCATATCTGTCAAAATATTTCTATCTTTGTATCCATCTTTGACTCCCTTTTACAACCCCTTCCTCCCATATGACCTTGGTACAACAGTCAATCATTTCAACTACATTTTTATCTCATATCTTCAGTTTATTATCAACTTTGTCCTCCTCCAAGTCCAGGTCAACACAAACACATTTCTCCCTTTTCTTGCTGGTGCTGAAGGAAATCTTGGGATTTCGCTGATTGATAAAAACGTACAGTTTTCAACCTCAGCTGAACTTTTAAAGCTGTGTTTAAATAGCAAGTCACTCCCTTTCCATTCCTTTATAATATTTTATCATTTGTTTAAACTACCAATTTGTCTTTAGACCCTCTTCGTTTTGTTTGATTTTAATCCTCACCAGATAATATTTTTTTCCATTGATTTTAAAGTGGGAGGGAGAGAGAGAAACATCAATGTGAGAGAGACACACTGATTGGTTGCCTCCCACATGTGCCCAGACTGGGGCCAGGGTTCAAACCTGCAAGCCTTGGGTTTGATTCCCAGTCAAGGGCACATACCTGGCTTTCAGGTTTGATCCCTGGCCCCAGTCTGGACACACACACACACACACACACACACACACACACACATCTACCTTTGTTGACTCCAAAGACTACTGTCTCAAAGAGGAAACTTGACATAAAAAGATTGCCTTTATATACACCCTGCAGTTTGTAGGCCATGCTCTAACCACTGAGAAACACTGGCTAGGGCTGTCACGCCTTCTTTTAGTGGGAAACCTGCCTGCTACTTTCATAAAGAAAAAGAAGGTCATGGGTGATGGTCTGTATGGTGGAAAAATAAGGATTTTGGATTTTGCAAAATTAGAATTCTGGCTCCACTAACTACCACCTGTGTGACTTTGGCCAGGTGACTTAGTCCTTCTAAACTTTCATTTTGTTATTTGAAAACCATACGTCACAGGATTTGTCAGAAAAACTAAATGGCATGATGTGTTCAAAGTGCTCAGAACACAGTAGACCCTCAATTGTAGCTATTACTGTTTTTATTAGGTAGCAGTGCTCTCAACTTCCTTTTCCATTTAGTTCCAAGTTTATTTATATCTTTTTCCTTTCTTACTCCTCCCCTATTGGTTTGGAAAAAGATGGACCAACTCCTCTCAAGACTAGTTTCTGGAGACTGAATCCTGCATCCTGGACCATTGCTCCATCAAATATTCTCTCTCTGTCTTGCATCTTCAGTTTGGGTGACCGTACATCTTTCTCATGTGAACACCCATTGTCTCTCAAGTTCTTCCTTCTCAATGGTGCTTTTTGAAAATAAGTCTATTCATAGATGCTCCACGGCATCTCCTTAACCTTTTTTTCTGAAACTGTTTATAGAAGTTCCCAATGATTCCTGACAACTTCAGTTGGAACTGGGCCTCAGTTTTCAGCCAAGCTCCAATACTGCATCCTTAAGAATACAAGGAGAGCACTGCCCTTCCTGTGCTTCCATTGGATTCTGTTTCTGTTCACCTGATGGCACTATCATGTTGTGTCGTTATTGGGGCTGTCTCATCTGTGAGAGGGTGAATATCCTGAAAAGAGGAACTAGGCCTTATTCCTAATGGCCAAATTAAAGGACACACACACACACACACACACACACACACACACACACCTACCTTTGTTGACTCCAAAGACTATTGTCTCAAAGAGGAAACTTGACATAAAAACATTGCCTTTATATATACCCTGCAGTTTGTAAATGCTAAGAATGGGCATCTTTTCCTGTTTATGGAGTGTTACCAGAACATTTCTGACATTGCCATCAGCTAGTCAGCAAATATTTATTTAGTGTCACTGCTAGATGCTGTCATGAGTAATGGGAATTCAGTTCTGAATAAGACCTAAGATAGACAGAGTTTTTGTCCTTTGGGGCTGGATGAAGATTCAAGGACTTGAATTCTGTACATCTATTCCTCCCCATATCACATTAAACACTTAAATTATACAGCTTCACAATTAGGGGGAGGGAGTTATACTGGAAATCTCTATAATTTTTGTCTTGGGTAGAAAATATATTTCTCTCCAAACTCATCTGGAGTTAGAGATTGATTCAGTGAATTCAGTTTAAGGTTTAGTAGGTATTTTTTACTTCCACATAAAATTATTCCATAATATGATAATATGTTTACATGTTATTTAAATATCGAGTATTGTGAACTTAGTTAAGCCCCTGAGTATAGATGGTATAGGTCTAGAAGGAGTCATGAGCACTGGGAAAACATATCCAGGTTGGAAAATTTTACTTTTTTTAAGGTCCTCTATTTATAATAAAGTATGGGGTGTGGGGGGGAAATCTCCACTTTGAAAGGATCAGCTTTAAAAATAGTCTATCATTGCTTCAAATCTCAATGTGTGATTTTTCTATTCTGAGGTTTTTATTCTGAGATTCCTGGATATATATAATTTCATAACTTATGTGTATAATTTTATAACTTGGTAGCCTGCTATTTATTGAACAAGTGATACATTGGAAATATCCTTATCAAATCATTATGTAACTTCTGAAAAGCTGTACCCTACTTTGAAAATATTTGAGGTGATATAATGCATTATTGGTACAAGATGATATTGCACAGTTTGCTTTAAAATTGGTGCTGTTATTGGAGTATAAAACATTAATCATTGCCACCAGGTTTTTTAATTAATAGGATCAGAAAAGAAATATAATGTGATTATTTCAACCAAAGTGCTGGAAGAACTGAAGCCACCTGTTGGCATCTTCCAGTTGACATCTTTGAATGAGTGTCAGTATTTTCAGGTCTTTGTGTGTTTGAACTAAACTGTGACCATCTTACCCTCTTTCCTATGTTGGCCACAGTTGGATACTGTCTCATCCTCTTTTTGTTTTGTGGCTCCACTTTTTCAGCAATTTGGGAAAGCAAAGGTTTATGAGACTTTGGTTGTTGGGAACCTGGGGATGATGACAGAGGGAACTGTCTTTCCACTTCTGATTGCACAGCAGTTGGAACAATGTCTGACACCTTGTAAATGCTCAACAGATATTTGCTGTGAGCCTGAATGGAGGGGAATGATTGCTTTTTTAAGTCTATGTGACCCTGCAGTCTGCAGTCAAGGTGCCTTTCCCCTTTAAAGGACCCCCTTCTCCATTCTCTGGCTTCTGCGAAAGATAGAAGGTAACTCTTCCATGACCCCAGAGAGATTGTCTGAAGCTCTGAGAAATGACACTTAGAGAAGCTATGGCTTTTATAAACTTTATGTTCAACCTTCTTAAACCAACTCCTTATCTAGCTGGCCTGACCCCTTGTTCTTTCCCTGCATTTTAATAGCAGCCAATGCTGTAAAGTAAAGGAGTGGCTCTGTAACTCATTTCATGTTAGGTTTGGATCAGCAGGTAGGGGAAGAAGGTGCTTTCCCAAACTGGGGTTTCCTGGATCCTCTTGAAATCAGTCCAGTGAGTTATACCGCCACATCCTCTGCCATCTGGTTAGGCAGGTCCTAAAACTGAATATTGTTTGATGCTGGACGCGGGCAATTCCCCCATTGGCATAGATTGGAATCTTCCTTATGTCTTAAAGTTATAAAAGAGATTATGATGAAGAATTTTTAAATTACTTGGACAGAGTTCATTTTCTTTCTCACTGAAAGCCCTCTGCCTCCATTACCATACCCATACCCATACCCTCACACACTCATGCTCACACAGGCACACGCTTCTTATGTCCATCACACATCAACACTTCATTCTGTCTCCCTGCTGAGCCTATTCAGCTATCTGGGCAAGGGTCCAGGTTGGAAACGCACCCCCTATCCAGGCACTCTCAGTTTATTGAATCTGCACAGCATTTATCAGGATTCTAAGACCAGGGACTGTTTGTCTGTGATAGCGAATGCCAGCCATAAACCCAGAAAAGGCTGGGAAATATCCTCTTCACGTAGCTGTCTTGTAGAGAATAATTTGCCCCAGACGTTTTCATCTTTGAAGGAATGTAGATTTATAGGCTTGATACCTTAATCAGGGTGAACTTTTGTTAATGTTTCATTGGCTAGGATCTATATGGTCGTGCCATGGACCCAATGGTGATATTAGCAATAAAGACAATATTATTAATATCACTACATCAATATAAGAAGAGTTATAGAGTTAACATTTGTAAGGGGGAAAAAAAAGAAGGAAAAATCCCAGGCTAACAGTTGCCTTTTCTGCCATCAACTCACTCGTTGGCAATATTTTATGCACTCATATAGTTTATATACCAGGACCAGTATTTGGCAAGAGCAATTAAAGACACACAAAACAACCAGTTGCTTTTTTACCATTTTTCTTGCTTTTCATTTCCCCTTCCTCCTTCTTCTGATGAAATTTTATTATTTCTTTGAAACTGTGAATCAGCCTCCAGCGCAGGGCTGTGTCCTTTCAGAGCCAGAGTGCAGTATTTGAACTTTGCTATCACATAACACTTTCCGAGGCTGCTTGTCTGAAATGACTTAATTTGCACTGCAGGACCAGCCCTGAACCCACAAATACCCCAAAAAGCCACAGTGAGCCAGGGCAGCAGACCTATTACTAATTTTTTATTAAAATCCCTGAGGCATCCAACACAGAGCCCCAAAGCAGCTTTAATAATAGACAACATACAGCACATTTTTCTTGTATTGCCATGTAATCAAATCTGAGGCTGCTGTTCACTTTCTTTGTTTTACCTAGAGGACCAGCTTCCAATTTAGTTGTGGCCTACTCTAAACTGATTTTTCATTGTAATTAATGCCTACTTTGGCCTCAGCCACTTATTCGACTTTCCATTAGAGGTTTGCAGCCTTCCACCGAGTATTTTACTAAGTTACCCTCACAGACCTGCTATAGCTGCAATTTTGTTAAAGTCTTATTTTATTATTTTTTTTTTGCAAAAATTGTTTAAAATTGCTTAGCTAAATGGTCTTAATTTCTTTCTTCTTCCTTCTCTTTAGGAAGGAAGCTGCACCTATTAAAATATTTAGGCAAAGGTCCAAGTTGGGGGAAAATAGGCACACACACACACACACACACACACACACACATATACCCTACTCACCCCTTTTGGTGCCCCCAACAACCCAGCCTTTAAGTGATTTCAGAAAGGCTGGTGGAACTTACTTAGATCCAGGGTCGGCTGCAGCTAATTTTCTGTCTGTGTTTGGTGCTGTCCATTTCCTCTGAAATAGTACCTGAGGTTTAAGGGACCTCAGCAGAGGATGTTAGGGGATCCCTGCAAACATTCAGGAGGCAGCCTTCCCATCACTAACCTTAAAAAAAGATTATGGCAGCAGGCCCAGGGTCAGATTGAATAGATGGAAAAGTATATGCTATGCCTTTGCTGCTCTCTCAACCTATCTCTGTTGGCTAGGCTGACATTTTCAGTGACTTTTTTAGAGCCTTGTTTAGATTGTCTTCTTAGAAAATTCTGGATCTCTTTGCTAAATCACAAAGAACAACTATCAGAAATTGGTGTCCCCCGATGTGGTTTTGAAGAGGATCCAGTGAATTAGAGAGGTCCATTAACACATCGTCGATAACATGTAGCTTCTACTGAAAGCAGCTTCATGGAGTAAATTTCTTAAAAGTCTTGGCTAAGGATACTCTGGAAAAAAACTATGAGGTCTTTGTGCAGTTTTTTTACTTTTGCATTTTAAACATTAGTAGTTTACCCTATAGATGGAAGAAGAAAAAATCCTACTTTTTTTGAGCATAAGCAATGGATTTCCTTATCTTAGCTGATACATGTTACAAAAATGCTGCTAGCCATTGGGTATAAGAATTCCCTTTAGAATCTTTAGTAGTCATTTCTCCTTGGATGGCATTTTGCACTGTGGTATAATGCTGTCGGCCTTTTAAGTAGCATTTACAGACTCTTTTGATCACATCTGTGATGCCAGTTGTTGAAAGTGAAAAGTACACGAAGTCTTGATGGAACCCGGTATCTATGTTGTGGCTAACTGTCAACAACTGGGTAATGTTTTATGAGAAAGAACACATTTTAGGTTGGGGAAGGTGAGATGCAGGTCTGTTTCCCAGACCCATTGCTGTTTATTGAACAAATAAGGCCTGCGGGTCCCCATTAGGGGGTGTGGCCTCATTGAATTTATGGCAGGTTCTCTTCTCTTCCTCCAGTTAGGATCCTCAGGCATCAAAAGATAAACAGAAGCACTTATATAAAGCACTTAATCATTTGTACTTTTTAACACAGAAACATGGTCCCATTGGTTACCATTTACATGAGAAGTGAGACAAAGAGACTGATTTGTGTGCAGGGCTTAAGACATTTGGTATGTGCTTATACTCACACCTCATGAATCTTATATTTGCATTCATACATACGATCATCTAAAATTTAAATACAGAGCGACTCTAACAAGGGAAAGGATTTGTAGTTCATCAGGTGATAGGTTTTTCTTCTAAAGTGGAGGAATCTTATTTCAAGTTAATAATCTGGGTAGAATATGTTGTAATTACTGATGACCAAAGAGGAATCTCCACCAAGATTGAGAATCACATTTCTAAAAGTTCGGCTAAGAAAAACTGTATCACAGTGTTAATTTTTCTCCTCTATTTTTCCCAATCTCTTCCCCTTGGCATATATAACCAATATTATCTATCCTGCCTGCTCTCTGAATGTGATAGCCCAGCCATACCTTTACTCATCACCAGCTTCCCCTCCCACCTGCCATTAACACCCTGCCACCCCCTCTTCCTGCCACAAAACACTCCTCCATCCATTGTACATCAAATGGCTTCTATTTTAAAGAACTTCCTGGCAGTGCATGTCACGGACTGCCTAGTGCCAGTCTGACAAATAAAGACAGCCCTCCTCTTTCCTTTAGAAACATCAGGTTGATTTATTCTATCCTTATTTTCAAGTTAAAACATGAAGCTTGACTCTCTGGCTTTTGAGTCCTTCAGAAGAATGTTTGGAGATTCCTCTTAGTAGGTTTTCCCAAAGTGTGTGTGTGTGTGTGTGTGTGTGTGTGTGTGTGTGTGTGTGTGTGTGTAAGATGAAGGATGGAAGAACATTCTATTTGGGTCATTGACAGATATTAGAATTTTTTAAAACAAATAGAACAATTGTGAATCTTACCAGCTGCCCAACTGAACCATCCTTTAGCAGCTTCTAAATGGAATCAGATGGAATCAGCACAAATGCATTTGTGTTTTCAATGTGAGTGGGGTATTTTCTTGTCTTTCTTTCACAAGACAAGATGCTAAGCATTAGACAGGGGTTGGGCCACTGTGGCTGGCCTGGGCCACATGGCATGAATGCTGGGCTGTTCAGAGCCCTTTCACAATACTGAATACAACTGCAAAGGCTCTTTCTGAGTTCACTGGAATGACGTGGTGCCACAAAATATTTGTGCGAAGGGGACTGTAGACATAATCTAACTCAACATCCTCACTTTGCAAATGGGGAAAATGAGACCCAGAGAAATTAATAAAATTCCCAAGATCTCATAAGCAGCCCATGAGTCAACTGAGAATGAAACCCAGCTTCTTATAGAATATTCTCTCCCTCAATTTGCACAAGTAATTCCTAAGCTTCTCATAAAAGTCCAAGTCTACGTGAGAGACAGAAATATTGAATTTTGGAAAAGCAGTTTGAGGTACCACTAAATTTGCACATACAGTGAAAACCCAGTCTGAATCTCCAAAAAATGTTCCTGCCAGAGCAGCCGCTTGAAAGAGACCAGTCATTTAACACTGGAGCTCGGTGCATTGGAGAACATGCCACCAGCGGTCAAATGTGTTTGTCTAGTCCCGGCTAAAGGATTTATTATCTGGTCTTTTGAAATATTAATGGGCTTTGAAGTCATCTGGAAAATGACTTGAAATGCATATCTCCAGGCCCCTGCTCCTAAATAGGTACTCCATAGGTCTGACATGATGCCAGGTTAGCTGCATTTTATTGGCAATAGGTTCTGTGTGTTACTCCATGCTTTACACTATTCTCTGTTATCTTAACCAGACAGACACATTACTGCCTTACAAAACTTTGAGTCAAACATGGGTCTCCCTCTGTGTATGTGTGTTTGTGGGAGCATGGAAAGTAACTAACAAACACATCATCAGTAAATAACTTAAATTCAGACTGCTAAATAAGATGAAAATTAAGATAGAATAAATGGATACACAGTTGTGCTGGACTACAATTGCTAGTATAGACAAGATATGGCTTTTCAAAGACTCAAATATGGAGGAAGACCCTCATACTGAGAGATGTGAGGGAAGAAACTTCCAAGCAGACAGAAAAGCTCATGCAAGACCTCAAGGTAGGAACATCCATCACATAAATGAGGGCCACAAAGAAGGCTGTGGTGGGCAGAGAGTGGAAGAGGGAAGAACAACAGCAGGTGAGGTCTGGAGGTAGACAGGGACATGACCAGTGGCCCGTGGTGAGGACTGTGAAACCTACGTGTGGATTTCTATTTGAATGGACAACTACTAAGCAGGGGAATGGTATTATCCAATTTATGCTATAAAAAGAGGCATTTGAACAAGAGGCTCCGCTGATTCTGATGTAGGGGATCCTTAGATGCACACTTTGAAATCCTCAACTACTCTCTGATCTTCAGTGGTGGTTCACTTTCTGGGTTTCAGTTTTCTTATTTATAAAATTTAATTCCTGCCCATCCTTATTTCACAGGATTGTAAAAATCAAGTGTTCCCTTGGGAATATTATGCAAACATAAATATTTTTAAAATAGAGTGATTCATTTGTTTTTTACTCTTGTCTTGACAGCCAAACTGGAGGACAACTGACTGGGAGGTAATTCAGATTTTGGCCACTTGGTTGGGAAAGTCATAAGCGGCAGAACACCCACTTGTAACCAACTTATTTTTCTTCTTTCCAGTATTCATTGTAAGTGGATTTCCCCTTTGTGTATGTGTATGTTTGAGACAGATGGCAACTTTACAGCATGATGTTAGAAGAAAAAGTGTTTGGAAAGGGGAGAAGGAAGGCAAACAAGAAAAGCAAGTCTTGAATAAGCAGTTTTTCTTAAAAGGAATACATTCTGGGACAGTTTATTTTTGTGATCTGCCTGGAATTTGGGGACAATGTGCTAGAATTTTCTTTTTGCCTTCTGCTGGCAAGCTGCCCCCAAAAAAGGTGGGGATTTGGAAGAGAGACGCAGTGTTTCTATTAAAATAAGGCTTTATTGAAAGCAGGACCAGCGGCTAAAGTTAGTCCTTGGCTTTTTTAAGACGATGGCTGGGTCTGATTGAACACTGAAGTGGAGAATGGAAACTGTTATCCAGCCGGGGCGGCACTTGGCCTCAGATATCTAAGTGCATTCAAACCATTTTAGCCAAGCAGCGGGCTGGTTTTGGAAGAGAATATGAGTTATTTGGATAATTTCCTTAATTTCTCACTTTATTTCTGAGGCCAGTATGGTCTATATTTGAGCTGAGGATGAGTTTCATGTATGACTTTTTTCCAGACATACTTTTTAGTTGTGTTTCTTCCATTCAGTCTGGGGTTGTTACTGCCAGTGCTATGGGAAAAGCTCCCTATGGATTAGGGGTCACCCTGGGCTCTGGTCACAGCGGGCTCTTTCCCCCCATTGCCGCCATCCCCCAGGTGTGCAGGGCTTGCTTCTAAGGCAAGTTCTGGTTTTTATAGGATACAAAGACGGTTGCTTCTCTGCCACAATCAATAATTGGTATTTTTAAAGTTTCTACTTGAATCAGCCTTGAAACTTGGGAGTCATGGTCTGTTCCTCGTTTTCTCTATGTTTTCATCTCTGGCTGCAGTTTTATCGATTCTTCCGTTAACACACACTTTCCAGATAACTGTGGTATTCATTAATATTTATTGGGGCTTACGATATGTAAGTTGCTATTTTAAGTTGATGAGTTAATCCCAATTAATTCTCATGATAACTTTATGAGGTTGATACAATCGCTTCACCATTTTACAGTTGAGGAAACTTAGAATATGAGATGCTAGGGCACACATTTCAGATCACAGAGCTATTAAAAGTAAAGGCTTGACCCAATTAGTTACTGCAGTCCACAAATGATGATGATGTGAGTTCTATGGGCTAGGAATTTTCTAGACACTGGGAATTCATTTGAGAACAGGATAAGGGGAGAAACTATGAATTAAACCATGAAACTTTACTGAGAGGCATTAAGCAATTAATGTAAAGATATAACTTGCTCATAGATGCAAAAGCTGATTATTATAAAGATGTCAATTTTCTAAAATTATTTTTATTAATTTAGTGCAGTTTCAAGAAGGATAATATTTGATTTAATGTAACAAAAAGAATCATAATTTATTTGGGAAATAAAAAACAGTCAGAAATATACGATCTTATATAATAAAAGCCTAATATTCAAATCGACCAAACGGGGAACAACTGGTCAGCAGAGGGCGAGGTGGGTGAGCAGGCAGCGCCAGGCCAGCCAAGGCAGGTGCCAGAGGGCAGAGGGAGGGGACCACAATCAGGGGGCGGCGGCTGGTGGTGGTGGGGCAATGGGGGGCGGAGCCGTTCACTCACTGGCATCCCCCCATCGGCCCTTAGGTCACCTTTCACAGAGGACATCCCCCGAGGGCTTCTGGACTGCTAGAGGGCAAGAATTTTCATGCACTGTGTCTCTAGCATGTTTCATAAAGGAGAAGTAAAGGGATGAGAATTATCTATTTGACAGTGAAACCTACAAAACTAAAACAATCACAATAGTTTAGCCGAAGATACATAAAGTAAAGGAGATGGCCATGAGCCAGACTCCAATGTATGAGAATGCAGGATGTGGTAGATATAATATCGCACATCTCCAGAGAAGGAAATGGATGATCAATAAATTGTATGAGGAAAATCGCTTTACAATTTGGAAATATAAACCTACAACACTGACTCTCCCCTTGCACTAAAATAATTTAGTAATAGTTTAAAGAGATAAAAGATACAAATCCGTTAAAAAATACACAAGTAGATATCTTTCATGGGAAAGGCGTTTGTAAGTATAAAAACAATTATAGAAGTAAAAAATATGTCAAAAACAGATTAAAGGACAAATGACATACTGAGGTAAAATTTTACAATAATTATGCAAGACAAAAAGCACTGTTACTATAAAATAAGCTCCTACAAATGGATGAGAAAAAAACAGCATGGATGTAGATATTGATATAGATATATATAGAAAATGAGTGTTAAATGTACTTAACCTTTTCTAAAATATACAAATAAAAATAATAAAATCTCACATTTTATTATTAAGTCAGCATCAACTTAAGCAGTGGTGTTATATTACTCACTGTGGTCATGGTGTGGGCAAAAGGGCTTGCTCACTCAGTAATGTGCGGGCATGAACTGCCAGTCTTTCCACATAGCAGATTTTTAACATCAACAAACAGCTTTAAAATTTTCAAACATACGACTTGATAAGTAGTCTTTAAGATTTTATCTTAAAGAAATAATAAGAGATTTATTCCAAAAATTATATACAGACAGGTTTGTTGCACCATTATTTATCAGGGAAAAGGTTTGGAAATGACATAAATGTCCAGCTTAAGGGAATCGTTCAAATTATGACATATACAGCACTATTATGAAATATGTAGCTATTTAAAATCAGATTTGAAAGGATATTGTGAAAATACTCATAATAATAGGTAACATAAGCAAGATTCACCTGTACATATTCATTCTTTGTAAAAATCTCTCTGTATGTTTGAGTGTGTTATGTATGTGTTTCTTTTTTCACTGAATTGGCATGATAAAATACTAGAAGTGGGGAAATGTACACTTTACACATGAAAAGTGGATGAAGGACAGTTTACATCATACATGTCTGTATTTTTAAGGCTTTTTTTAAAAAGAAACTTGTGTTAGTTTTATAAATTGAAAAAAAATATTTCTTTTTAAGAGGACGACAACTAATCCTACCATTGGGTCAAGTCAATTTCTGCCCAGTGAGAAAAACCACCTTGGAAGGTATTTGACCTGAGCAACCAAGTTTCTCTTCAATGTGGCAATTTATGTTTCATCAGAAGAATCCCTCCCCCAACCACCTATTTTTTTTTTTTTAAATCAGGGAAACTTGAGTTCTCAGAATACTTAAAAGAATGTTTGGCTCACATTGTCATTCAAATTGTTTTAATTTCATTGAATTTTGTTTTATCTCTAGTAAAACATTTTGAAATGGTTGTATGAAAGACCCTCTACAACCAAGCTATTGGCTGATCTATTTGATTAGCAGTTAGGAATTATAAATGGAAGATAAAACGGGTCTTTTCTTGTTATGCAGCCCTGGTAATAAATGGCAAGTACATATTTTTGTGAAGCTTTTATTCTTAGGAAGAAAGCAAAAGGATATAATAGGTTTTTTAAATACATGCCACATAATTTATTCTGACAAACAGATGTATTTTGTTGTTGCTATTATCATTTGATGAAATACTTTAAAACTAGTCCAAGGTGGTCCATTTTCAAATATAATACACTACATCTAGCAGTTAACAAAATTTGGATGTGTAGCATAGAATGGTCATTATTTTTACTGGGGAAAAAAATAAAGGCACTAATTACTTACAGACAAGATACTTAGCACAAACAGATAAGCTTCAAAATGAAAAATTCTCGGTTTATGATAATTATGTTCTCTGCTTTGTTTTCAGAGACTGATAATTTGAGGCTTTAAAATCACCAGGAAGCCATTAATTGGAATTCTTCAATAAAAAATAAATTACATAGAAGTTCATGATGAGTTGTAAAAGCAGAGAGACTGTATTATACAGTGAGCGACATTCCTTCACTATTTTTGGTCTCATGCAGCTATGTCTAACAGAGAACTGTAAAGAATTTGAGATGTGCAGATAGCAATTATTCACAGATCCAAACTATCCACAGATATTTCAAATAATAGCTTTTAGCAGATCTCCGTACCAGTAAAGGCAGGACTTCAATTTTAAACAAAGTTTTGCTAACATGTCGGTTCTTGTTTTTGACGTTTTTCCATGGCCTCCTAAGGCCAGACCTTCACATCAAGTGGCACACTATAATCCTCTGTGAGAATAATATAGCCTGGTGTAAAAGCAAATCCATTTTAGAGATGTGCCTGTCACTGGAGGTCTGGGTCGCACTATCTTTGCAGGTTAGTCGAGCAGTTTCATCTTCAGAATATTACCCTCCTAGTCCCCCCCAAAGAAAGCCAGATCACTATAAGGGTTAATCTACCATGCTCGTGGCTAGAGGGAGGGTTAGGGGAGAGAGGAGTGTGCCAGGATAGCCTCTTTGGGATGTTCCATAAGCAAATCTACTTAGGGTAAGGGAAACAAGCGAGTAATAATGATAACAGGTGCTCTGTGATTGAAGGTCAAGGGGTAGCCCATCTGTACTAGTGTATAATTGGATAGTGAATGTGACTCTGATGGATACCAAAGTCTGGATGCTTTGGACCTCCCTCTTCTGTGATGACACCATGGGAACACTGGCATCAATCACACCCATTGTACAGGGGAAGAGATGGGATTCTGTGATGCTGGCAAACAGAGACCTCTATTGAAAAGAGAATGGTGAGACCTGGAGGTATAAGAAGGAAGTTGGGGGTTCACTTTCCATTTTCTTAGGCTCCCTGCCTCAACTATTCAGTCAGTAATTCCGTAGTGTTAAGAATATGGAAGACTCAGTTAAAAATGACCTTGAAATGTTAGAAATATGATGGGAGAAATGTCTGGAGGCTTTTAGGCTGTTATGCCCTTGTACCAATATGAGAGTTGAGCTTTCTCTGTGACTGTACTCATGTACTTAGAGCCCGCAGCCCGCTCTTCCTTATAGGGCAGAGAACTATTGAGATAACAAACCTATACAACACAAAGAAAACTAATGCCACTTACTTATCTGAATCAATGTGGTTCCCCCATTCATAGCTGCATATCAAGGATCTGCAGATGTGTTTTTACAAAATTAAGTGAATAACTGTAAAGAAAAAACCAGAACAGCTGATCTCAGATGGAACATCAAAAGTGCATGGAACAGAAGAGAGTGGTTAAATATACTAATCAATATCTTCAGAATGATTTAAGAGGACATTGCAACCAAAATATAAAGACAGGCTGTTATGAAAAATAGGCAATCAGAGAATGAGAAAGTATTCTTCGAAATTAAATATATAATTCCTGAAATTATAAAGAAGAGGCTGAATAATTGACTAGAAACATGTGAATTAATGATTTAAAGAGAAATCTACCTATATTTCCCAGGATAAGAAGCCAAAAGATAAAAAAAAAATAGAAGATAGAAAGATGGTAAATATGAGACAAAAGTAAGAATAATAGAGAATAAATCCAAGAAGTTCAATTTTCCCTAATTATCCTTCTAATTACTAGAAGGAGAATTAGGGAAAAACAAACAAACAAACAAAAAAACCAACAAATTTTTCTGAGCTTAAAAAAATGTTTTCATTTTAAAAGGATTCATTAAGTGCCAAGCAGATGAGTTAAAACCCACATCTAGATAGAACCTGGTGAAATATATTTGAAAAATTCTAAGTGTATAGATATAAAAATTCTAAAAGCTCTTGGAGTGGCATGGAGGAGCAAAGAAGCAACCTAGACATAAAGCAGATTGTCATCAGACTTCTTGCCACACTGATAATAGAGGATAATGGAACAGTATCTTCAAGGGTTTAAGAGTATGGAGCCAAACCAACATTGAAGCAGAAAGCAAAATATAAACTCTTCAGATAACCCACAGACCTCCTTTGGAAGATTGACTCAAGTGTGCAATCAACTAAAGAGGAAAAAGGACAATGAGGGATATGAGAAATAATATTTAAAACTAGTTGTTGACTCATACTAACCAATGATAAGATCACAGTATATTAGGCTATAAGTGAATGAGGAGGGGGGAAAGGTGATGATCTCTGAAAATAATAGAGACAGGGTAACAATGTCAAAATAAAATGAAGGGTTATTGGCCAGTGTATATGAACATGTTTTAATGTCAAGATAGAGTAGGGCAGAGTTGGGGACAATGCCACAAAATACAAATATTGGGTCTCTGCAAGAACGGAAACAACTCATTATTCTTGTTGAATAAAACCCACAGTAAATCACACAAAATCAATTGATAAGCGGTCCTGGACAGGTTAAAAATTGTCCTCTCCCCTTTCTTAATAAGGTGGCTATAGTCCCTAGTTGATTATTGACATGGCTTACTTTGATAAACCCCTTCTTATTCACTGAAAAGAAACTTTCCATAGGAGGCATTGTCTTCTATTTCTTCTCTCAATTTCATATTTCTGTGTTGTCATCCAGGGAGGAGGGACTGAGGGAATGCCACTGAACTGACAGCTCTCATCAGTGAATCGCTTCTTCACATCCTCTGAATTGTACACACTACATCGTCTTCCTTTACAAATTCTACAATCAGGAAAATTTAACAAAATTACCAACAAACAAACAAAACAAAAAACCCACCTAACTCTGTATTATATATAGGATGTCTGCAACTCTGGCCTATGGACAGTGAAGATACCTTGGGGCTTTGAATTCCAACTTTTACAAGTGATGTTCTCCTGGAAGCAGACTGTGAGATGGAGATAAGCATGAAAGAAGCTGATTGAGGAATGTTCTATGAACAAGACCCGTGAGGAATGTGGGGAGCAGGGTTGGTCCAAATGGGCAGCTGCACTACAACGCAATGACTGCAAAGGCTGCCTCTGGTCCATTGGAGCACTCTGCAGCTGGGTTGGATGTGGGCTGCTTCAGGAATAGGTCCTGACCTTGCTGAGGTGGCTCTCTTTAGCCAATAACTCTTAGACAGGAAGCCAGTAGTCACTTATCACACACCTGGGGAATTGAGTGCCTCATCTTGTAGAGCAGGACCTGGCCACCACAGAGTCAACTCACTGTCTGATACTAGTTAATGCTCCTGCTAATTGGGTTCTAATCCAAATATTAATTGAGATATCAGTACATTCTCAGTTATCTCAGTTAAGCCACTCAACCTCTATCTAAAATGAAGAGATTGAAATCATTCCACCTATGAATTCCGTGCACTAAGGATTTTCATGCTGGAACATTTTTAAGCCCTGCTGTTTAAAACAGAAGGGCAACAATTGATGTAGTTTCTGATGTCTTTGGTCGACAAGCCCACTTCTTTTACCTGCTTTTGCTTAAGCCTCTCTTGGGTGACTCAGGTGAAAGGAGGTCACATGAATCTTTGACAGTCTGAAATTTTCAGGAACAGTTCCAAAATTTAATTAAGTACTGATTGTCGTCTATGCACATGAGAGAGAAGACAAAAAAAAAATCTTCAGAAATAACAGAATTAAGCATGCTCTATTTTGTAGCCTTGTAATGACCTCAAGCAACTGCCTGACCTAGTTCTGTGGGCCTTGAGTCCACTTGCATGAACATGATGCCTTAAGAAGCTGACTTGGAAATCAAAGTAAAAAGCCGGCACCATCCCTGATAATGGAGCAGGGAGGGATGTCCTGAGCTGTTGGTAAGAAAGACAAAATTTAAAATAGAATGAAAATAGCCTCCAGTCACTTAATTCGGAGGTAGCACAAGGAATCATGCAGCATTTCAGTCTGATGGTTTCTTGAATTAAAAGAACTAATCCGCAACGGATTTTCTTATTCCCCTGATGGTGTGAGGAACAGATCTTTCCTCAGTTACATTAATGCTCAGGGGCAGCGACCCCTGCTTGCCCCCAGGAGGTTAACTAGTAAGCAGTGCTCTGTGAAGGCCCCAAAATGTTACACCTCAGACTTTCAACCCTTCTGTTGCAACCGAAGCTGTCATTGGTCAGCAGAAGCAATGCTTTTGTTGTTTTACATGAGAAACCAATGTTCACATCAAGAGGCAAAGAAAGGATTATGTTAGTGAAGTCTTGGACTCAGAGTTGATCCAAGAGTTTATTTCTTTGCATCATAAGAGAGGGCCTGAGGGGAGTGAACTTTCTACCATTGTCAATCCTGGCATAAGTCACTTAATACGTACTAGTAACATTCCCTTCAATGTGGCTTGTTGAACACTAGTCTTGTGAAGTGCTTAAAAAGAAAACAAAAATAAAAACAAAAACATAGCATATTAAAAGACCACTTGGTCCTGCCTTTAAAAAATCTGGTGAATCGGGTTTTTCTAATATTATTTGATTTACAGTCCTCCTCTCCCTTCCCTCTTTTTGTTAACAACTTCATAAATTTAAAAAAATGTACTGCAGAGCTTAATTTGGGAAATTATGTTTGTTAGGCGAGGTCCCATGCCTGTTCAGTGCTCTTCTTACAAGCCTAACCTGTCTGTCTCCCCAAAAATCCTCTGGTCACCCCATTAGGTGCATTTCAAGTTAATTGATTTCTCATGTTTAACTGTCAGATTTCCTCCCCCTCTTCCCATTTTCTACCTTCCCCTCACCTCTTCTTTCCTCCTCTTTTTCATTTAAGCACAAATAGCACTTTCATAGAATAAGCTCAACCCAGCTTAGTTATATAAACTCTCAATATGTTATAGATATCTTTAGGTGTCCACTCAACGTTGCTCATAGTAAACCTTCAAAAATTATTGTTGGATACTTGAAGAATGCCAAGGGATAGATTCTGAGGAAATCCATCCCTAAGAGTGGGCATGGTTAAGAACACAGCTCACTCAGAGTCAGGGGAATCCTGGGGGTGGTTTTCACTTGGACCTGGAGCTCAAACCAGGAAGTGTGGGACGCAGAACAGCATGACTGGGATCCAGAAGGACATCAGATCTCAATGAAAATGGGTGGATGACAAAGTATTCCCCTGGAACAAATCACAGACCATTTGACTACCTCCATTCTTTTAGTCAAAAAGATACATGAAAATCCATTAATTTTTACCCCATATCTTTTTTTTTTTTTATCCTGCAAGGATGGTATTCAACTCTGAAAGCTCTTGAGAAGCTCCCCAAGGCACACTGTTTCTTGCTTTCACCACTTCCCCCGCTTATAACGTTTTCTTATTTTGGTTCCTTGAAAAACGCTGTAATAGCCTTTTATTGTAAATAGTGGCTACTACCCTCAAATTTACCTCTCCCAAAAGAAAGAAACAAAAGCAACTCCAGTGTGAGGTATATGTAGGAGGTGATGGCTATTACACCACTAGGATTCATATGGCCTTATAAATTTCGATGAAAATGGGAATTGCTAAGAATCTGCTATGTTTTCTGGGCAACCTGGTTACCTTACAGAACATTCTGTTTCTTTTCTCTACTGCAGAGCATGGTTGGGTAGTATTTCCTGCCATGAATCTATTAGATTTCTCTTTAGATAGTAGATAGATAGATAGGTAGGTAGATAGATAGATAGATAGATAGATAAGTAGATAGAGATATACAGCTCTATATACTCTGGGATTATCATATCAACTTTTGCTTTATAAGTATAAATGATGTTTCCTATATTGAAAAAAAAAGTGTGTATTGAACCTGTGAAATTACCTATAGATAAACACATGAATGCATAAAATCTTCAAATGCTTTCAATATAGTATTTTTTCATAAATATAATTATGAGAATTTTATTTTGTATCACTTATTGTGGAAGGGAAATTTAACAAAGAAGATGCAAAATTATAAAATTCAACACTGACTCTAAGTGACAAAAAGACCCAGCTCAATGTAACTATTTAATTTCTTCATTCATACCATTTTAATGAACCAAATTATGCATATTGCATGCCTTCAGCATAGTCTCTGTGTGTCCAAATTGTACTGTAGGGTTTTTTGTTTGTTTATATTGATGAGATGAAGAGTATGGACTGGTGTTATCAGGGAAGGCTCCCTAGTGGGAGCATCATTTGGGTATTGAAGGTTATCATTTGGATAGTCACTGGGTGGGGATGGAATTGGAGGTGCTTTTAGTCTTTGGGGTTATTATTATCAACTAGAGGCCTGATGCAGGAAGATTTGTGCAAGAATGGGCCTTCCTTCCCCTGGCTGCCGGCACCACCTTCGCTCCGGCCGGAGCTACCTTTCCGCCTTCCCCCGCTGCCCAGAGGCCTGGAGCAGCTGGGGTGGTAAAGAATGCCCCGCTCGGCACCTGCATATGCAAATTAACCCACCGGCTTTGTTGGGTTAATTTGCATACTCACTCCTGATTGGCTGGTGGGTGTCGCAAAGGTACGGTCAATTTGCATCTTACTCTTTTATTATTGTAGATTGTGTAGAAGTTGTGAGAGCACTAACCTTGCCAGGGCAATGCTCCAACCATAGGACTGAAGTGCAGCCACTAAGTGAAAAGTAAGGGAAAATGATGCCAGGCTGTCCATTTTGGAAAGCCAGCACCACTAACTGACAGTTTTGCATTTCTCCTCTGGGCCAGCCCCTTCTACTTGTAGTATTGCAATGCAGACCCATCGTAATCTACTGTGAACTGTATCAGAGTAACTTGATTCTGGGAAAAAGAACTACTACTTGTTTGATTTACATTTGTTTTATGTAAATGAAACTTGCTACCTTTATAATAATGTGTGGTAGGGATCTTAGAACACCATGAAATATTCTGCTGTCCATTGCTGGGATTTAGGCATGGCTGGGCCAGCTCAGTCAATAGCTGGGACAGTGTGAGTAACATGTAGTGCTATATGCTACTATATACATCTGCATGGGGCTGAAGGACATCAATCTAAGGGAGAATAAATCAATTATACAGAGTGTGAGCCAGTGCAACAGCCTCCATTATTAGATAGGAGCCTGTGTTCTGAGGGTAACTCTTCTTGGAATCTGCTGCTGATCCAACCCCTGATGCATATCTGACCCCTGAGATGAGAGAAGTCAGTATGTACCTCACACACTGGGCCTCAAAGAACATTTCCTTTGGACTCTTCTAACAGAATGCCACATGGAGTAGAGGAATTGTTTTGCCACATGCCTCCTCACTAGTCTAGGGCAGTAAGAAGAGAAGGAGTGTGTCTAATAGAGTAGCTGTGAGATACTCTGGAGTTTTTCAGAAGTACTTGAAGCAAGGGCTTGAGCAGATGGAGAGAGAGAGAGAGATAGATGATAAAGAGATGGGATTTGACTTCCAATCAAAACAGGTAACTGGTTCCTTGGGCAAGAAGTACCATTCTCATTTGTTTCTTTCATTCTAATACAATCATTGAGTGATATGAAAAGGCCTTAGAGCTACAAGGCTTATTACTATTACTATTATTATTATTATTATTATTATTATTATTAAACACAAGAGATCCTGAGCCCAATGCATGAAAATTACTCATTAGATGTACAGTGGCAGGAGGAAACACCTAAGAATCTAAGCTCTAAGTAACTGATCTTGGAGCCATTGAAATTTCAAATGGGTGATGTCTAGAGGAATTTGATTTTCTATGATGAACCTAGTGGGCAGGTGAAGAAAAGATTCATCTGAACATATATTGCAGGCCAGGGGGCCAACTTAGAAGTGTGGAGTTTAATACAGACAGCACTTCAGTGGAAATCAGAAAATATATGTTCATATTCTGACTCTCCCAATAAGTTGCTGTGTGCCCATGGGTAAGTTTCTTTCCTTTCTGAATCTGCATCCTCACACACTAAGTGGTCCATGAGACGAGAGTCTTGGTTTACTTCTCCTCCCCTTCTGTGGCACCTTTGCTAATTCTTTTACCCAGAATGCTCTTCTTCCATGTCTGGGGCATACGGGATACTCTTACCTGGATATATTCTATTTCCAGCTATCTTTTTGAAAGTATGAAAACCTTTGAAGAATGTTCTAAGAGTTTTACAGCTCTTCCCACTGGGTAACATGCAAGGAAGAAAATTACAAGTATGTGAGAGTTTACAAAGCAATATTTTGTAAAAGCCTTCTCAGTAATTATCTTTTCCCATCTTCAAATTTAACTTCCTGGCACCCTTTCAGGTTCCCTGGGGACTCATCTGTTAGTTTTTCTCCTAGAAATCAGCCCTGCCCAACCCTTCTCTCTGAAACCGGTATTCTCCATTTATTGTGGGCCTTCTCTCTGTTCCAGCAGTGGCCACTGGAGGAGAGGACAGTGCGTGCTCAAGGGTCACTGTGGCCCAGGAAGCCCAAGGAGGAAAAGTGTGGCCACCACAGGGAGTTCTGGCCCAGGCAGCTTCCCAGTCACGCTTCCCTGCTTCAGGCAAGAAACATGGGGTTCATGCAGGACAATTACGACAATTGGTAGTTTCAGGACTGATCATGTATCACTCCCAGGGCCTTTGGAGGATTCTAAACTGAAATCCCCTGGATGTGAACTAGGAAAAGGAACAAGAAGATCAGAAAGGCAAATGACTGTGCATTTATGTCCATGTGTCTTTATGGTATATGCATATTTGATGAAACTCTTTAGAAAATGTGTATGGGAAAGGGGAGAAAACTCATTCTAAACTTGTATTTTCTGTGTTAGATAATGTAAGATAATCAACTGGACTTAGCACATGGTAAGGGGCTTAGGAATCTTGGTTCATTTCCTGGTGAGATTAACTGTAAAAGTGTGAATAGGTCACAGATATTATGATTTTTTTAAATATTTATTTTTATTGATTTCAGAGAGGAAGGGAGAGGGAGAAATAGAAACATCAATGATGAGAATCATTGATCACTGCCTCCTGCACGCCCCCTACTGGGGAACAAGCCTGCAACCTGGGCATGTGCCCTTGACTGGAATAGAATCCAGGACCCTTCAGCCCACAGGCTGATGCTCTATCCACTGAGCCAAACTAGCTAGGGCATATTATGATTCTTGTTACATATTGAAATATATAACACAAATCCTGGGTCAAAATATTGGCAAGTTATTTTCAGCTCAGGTTCTTGGGTTCTTTTTCCCCCTTCTTTTCTCTCCTCCCCCTTTTTTGGGTGGACTGGGGTTGATGCTATTCCTGAACATAGCTCACATTCTCTGTTCTCTCTTTTCTCTGCGCTTAATGTACTCCCACTTCTGTGAAGAGTGTCATACTCTGTATGCTGGTTCAGTTGCCTAGAATTCCACGGCCATGCAGATTTCCTGCAGGGAGTTATTTTTCTCTCCTTGTTTGACTTAGTGGTGGAGGGTGCCTGGTGAAGGAATGTAAAAGCTCATTAGAGTTTATTGTACGGTGCAGCCGGGGGAAATGAAATTATAGAAGCCAGGAGGGAGGGGGGGGGGGGCGGGCGGCAATTGCTAGACCAGCACTGACACCAATAACTTTTTACGAGGGTGAGTCAAAGCATCAGGGAGGCTGGAACCAAGTTTCCGCCCTCTTGAACCTATTACCGTACATCATGACAGAGAATGGAGGGAAGGCAAGCCTCTCTCAGGCTGGGTGGAGAGAAAGACTAAAGTTATGGAGATGTGTCAAGATATCTGAACTCAACTAGTGGTTAGGGTAGGAAGGGATATTAGGAGACACCATTAATGTAGCAAATGTAGTATGATTCAGTATCTAATTACTTAGAATTATGGAGGAGGGAACACATCTCTAGTGGGGGGAAAAATAGATCAATGGGTGAGTTCCTCAGACACCTGAGATTGTAACTTCTTTCCTCCATTTTCATCTCATTATGAGAACTAGGAATTAGTGTCATGCTCAGTCTGGCAGAGAAATATGGTAAATCTTAGACACATAAAGCTTGAAAACTAGCCCCTTTAATAGAGACACTATGATATCTTACCTTACCAACTCTTTGGCCTTGAGCATTCACAGGCAGAGTGGCATGAATGGCCCTAGCTGTGATCCACTCTGCTGGTGAGTGTGGTGCAACCTAACCATTCTCACATCCCCGTGTGATGCATTCCTTCCGTCACAGGAGAGGCCAGCTAGGAAAAGCACAAATGAGTGGAAAGTTGACTCTTCCCTCTGCTAGCAGCACCTAGATCTTTGCATTTCCCAAAGGTATCTTTGTCCTAGAGCACTTCTAACCCCTCCGGGGGCCTCAGCTGTGCCAGGCTTAAAAGAGAGGACTGATCTTTTCAACCAGACAGGAAGAGAGCTAAATTAGTAAGAACCTGCCCAAGGCCATAGCTTCTAACGCGTGTCTTTATACTTTCATCTCCTCTGGTGTCAGTACTCTATGCACTTTCCTATTTATGTATTACTAGAGACCTGGTGCACGAAATTCGTGCATGGGGGGGATGTGTCCCTCAGCCCAGCCTGCACCCTCTCCAATCTGGGACCCCTACCAGGATCGGGCCTAAACGGGAAGTTGGACATCCCTCTCACAATCCAGGACTGCTGGCTCCCAACTGCTCGCCTGCCTGCCTTCCTGATTGCCCCTAACCGCTTCTGCCTGCCAGCCTGATCACCCCCTAACCTCTCCCCTGCCAGCCTGATTGATACCTAACTGCTCCCCTGCAAACCTGTTTGCCCCTAACTGCCCTACCCTGCAGGCCTGGTCCCTCCTAACTGCCTTCCCCTGCTGGCAATCTTGTGGTGGCCATCTTGTGTCCACATGGGGGCAGTAATCTTTGACCACATGGGGGCAGTAATCTTTGACCACATGGGGGCAGCCATCTTGTGTGTTGGAGTGATGGTCAATTTGCATATTACTCTTTTATTAGATAGGATTATTTTTTTGCTTCTTTTTTCCTCGTGAATAAACATATCTGCTTCTGTATATTAAGAGCAGAAGATTCAAGACCCTTTAAGTGAGACCTTCACCCCATTCGCCTCACCCATTGTAAAAAAATTCCAAACTGTGACCACAGCTAAGGATGGAGAGTGTGTCTGTGCTACAGAAGGTATCAATGTTAGCCCTTAACCTGCCGCTCCCAAGTCTGCCTGGCCTGTGAGCAAATGATCTAGCTGTGGTCAGCTTTGGTTGTGGCAGCTGAACTCTGGCAGGGGTGTGGAGTGTGAGAAGAGAAGGGCTCTCTCTGAAATTTCTTAGAGCAGCGTCCTGTCCTACATCAAAAGAATGTTGCATTGTATGGGAGCACAAAGTGAGGTTACAGATACCCGGTGTCTGTAACCTCACTTGGTGCCTGCCCTGTGTGTGGTTGCTGTGGGGCTGCTCCATTAGGACTCTTGGAGAGTGAGGACTTCTTGGATGGCACTCAATGATCTTTTGTGCCGACCTGGAAATCAGCCTTGGTGAGGTTTCTACGCATGTGAAGAAGAGGCTGTGTGAAAAGGAAGCTGTGAGATGGAGCTGATTCCAAGGCCCTGGGGTCTAGACCTTTTGCCTTTAGCTTTCACTGACTTTGACATTCAAGAGTCTCATTTGATATGTCTCTTTGTGGATCATCCCCTCTGCCCCTGCTGATTGCAGGATAGCTGCTCACCATCCTCTCCCCCCAGCAGTATTCCCTCCTGGGACCAATGCACATGAACTTGGCAGCATCTCCCCACTGACCACCAGACCCTACCCTGCTCTCCCTGAGGGCTTGGGACCTTTGCTTTGGACATAGGCCCTGATGAAAGGGTTTCCCTTGTGGTTGCTATGGACTAAAATAGCAGTGGGAGAGCGCCCCCTAGAAAAATGACAGCTGCCTTATTCGTCCTGTGTTCAGGCTGTCTCCTCTACCTGGCGACTTTTCCTGCAGAGGAACATGCTACAACCTGATTCATTCTCCTCTTTCTAGGCTCTCTCTGACCTTTATTTTAAGTATCTTGTGACATGTGTACATGTGTTTTTATTGCAGACTGCCTCAAATTCATTTGGATATGGATGCTATACAAATTATAAATAAATAAATACATGATAAAGACAGGATCTCTTTCCCTGCCAGCTCATTGCTTAAAAAGCAGCAAGTTTGCACTTGTGTGACTCTGCTTTCGCTGGGCCCCATGCCGGCAGCCAACAGGAGAGAAAACAAAATCTGTCCCTTTCAGCACCACACATTTGCCTCCTGAGTGAGGGGAAGAGGTGGCAAGTATCATTTGCCAATCAGGAACCAGATAGCCTTTCCTTTACTGAATTCCATATCTTTAGTGGCATTTCGCTCAGTTGTGGAGAGTGCTGCTGCTAAGTAAGACAGCCACAGCTTCTCCTCCCATGTACAGGCCATGTCTATCTCATTCTATCCCCACAATTCTCTACCCAGCCTGGCTTACTCCCCTGGCCCACCCTCTGCCTGTCCCTTAGAACCCATCTTTCCCACAAGCAAATGCTCCATCCTCCTCCCTTTATTCTACACGTGAATCTCTCAATGCTTGCGTCAGTGAAATCTAGGCTTCCCTTGCACTCCAGTTCCTTCCACTCTGTTTATTGTTTTGGTAGTTCCTTTATTCATCTCTTGCTTACTCTGGCTCAGTCTCCTCTCCTGAGATTCATTTCTTGAATCTACTTGACAGGTCTCCCATTTAAGGTTCTATTCATCAGTAGCTCAAATTCCCCTTTTCACCAACCTATTCTTATGCCCAAACCAACTGGCTTCTTTCACCAGCACACTGTTCTTCTGGTCTCTGAAATCTTGGTGTCTTCTTTGAGTTCCCTGTCTTCCATATTTCCCACATCTAATAAATTGTTAGGTATTGTTAGTTTTCCTTCACCGGTGTCTCTTACATTCCTTCTCGTTCTTTCTATTCCACTATCAACCCCCTGGCTTAAATATATCTGTCTCCCCCAAAAGCTGTTCACTAACTATCAAGGATATTTGGAGTGCAAAATTCATTTGGAGCCTGAACCAAAGACACATAGATGATTCTCTTACCTTACTATTCTTATGTAGACTGAAAACAATCCGTTATATATTCCTAACGATGGTTTTATTGAATGATGTAAGTTTATTTAGCTTATGTTAGCTTTTACAGCAAATTGACATTGTTTTTAACTCAGGCTGCTTTGTGCTGAGCTATTTACTTAGAAAGTGCAGAGTTAATTAGGAGTAGCTTGGAGTAGACAAAGATCAGATGTTGAACAGATGGCAAAACCCAGAAGAAGATATGCCCACAGAAGACAAGAGAAAGCAGGAGACATTTTAGCAGTGGTAGGTTTCAAGTGAGACAAGAAAGAGAGTCTTGCTGGAGTTCATTGAAAGACTGCTTCTAAGCAACAAAGTAGTATCGATGCCATATTTAACATTTTAACTCCATAGCGAACAATAAACCAGGAGAGGAGAAAAAATCATGAAACTATTAGAAGTAAACATGTGGTGAAGAGCATGAAAGCCCTTGTAAAATTGTAGTCATAAGTTAATTTCATTTTTTCTGTATTGCTTTGTGGATTAATAATTGCATTTCTGAAAATTGCAAACAGTATTTCTATATCCATCCTTCAGCTTCTTTTTTATTGCTTTTTTTGTGATATCTTAAGGAAAACTTTGCTAGATTTAGATGTTTGCATATGTCAAAGAGGCACTATTAACCTTACAGTGGTACACAACAGAAATCAAGGTGAAGTATTCAGAAAGATTGACCAGGCTCCTTAGCTCTCACCCTATTTAAAAGTTTTCTTATTGTGGTAAAATGTATATGCCAAAATTTGCCATTTTAACCATTTTTTGAGGTGTACAATTCATTGGCATTATGTTCACAATGTTGTGCAACCATTTACCACTATCTATTTCCACTTTTTTTTCTCAATCCAAAGAGAGTCTCCATAACCATGAAGCAACAACTTCTCATTTTCCCTACCCCCAATATCTGATAACATCTGATCTTTGCTATCTTTATGAATTTGCCTATTATAGATATAGTTAATATAAGTGAAATCATAAAATACTTGTGGTGTTCTTTTTTGTATCTGGCTTATTTCACTTGGTATGTTTTCAAGGTTCATCTATTTTGTAGTCGGTATCCCAGCTTCATTCCCTTTTATGATTGAACTAGAGGCCTGGTGCGTGAAAATTCATGCACTAGATGAGGGGGTGGCCCCTCAGCCTGGCCTTCCCCCTCTCATAGTCTGGGAGCCCTCAGGCGCGGGAGGCGACCCGGCGATCCGGGGAAGGCGACGCCCCCATCACACCTCTGCTGCTGCCACTGCTGGCAGCACAAGCCTCAGCTGGCCCTGGGCAGCTGGGGAGCTGAGGGCAGGTCTGGCGACACCGTGTGTCTGCCACTCCCTCTCCCCTCAGTGGGGCTGAAAGGACTGGAGGACTCCGGTGGGGCTGAGGGGACTGGGCACTGCCATCTTGTGGCTATAGGTGCTGCCATCTTTTGATGGTATGACGGTCAATTTGCATATTCCCTCTTTATTAGATAGGATAATATTCCATAGTGAGTGTATATCACATTTTGTTAATTCCTTCACCCATCGATGGACACTTTGGTTGTTCCTACCTTTAGGTTATTATAAATCATGCCTAAATAAACATTGGCTCACAAGTATTTGTTTTAGTCCCTGTTTTGATTTTTTGGGGGGTATATGCCTAGGAGTGGAATTGCTAGGTCATATGGTAATTTTATGTTTAGCTTTTTGAGGAACCCCCAAATTGTTTCCTAGAGCAGCTGACCCATTTTACATTTTCATAAGCAATGTATGAGAGTTCCAATTTCTCTATTTCCTTGCCAGCACTTGTTATTTTCTGGTTTTTAAATTATAGCCATTCTAATATGTGAAGTGGTATCTCGTTGTGATTTTCATTTGCATTTTTATAGTGATTGATGATGATGAATATCTTTTCACATAATTGGCCATTTGTAAATCATCTTTAGAGAGGTGTTTAGAAAGTCCTTTGACAATTTTGGAATTGGGCTCTTTGTCTTTTTCCTGTTGAGTTGTAGGAGTTATATATTCTGGATATTAAGCCCTTATCAGATGTAAGATTTTCAAATATTTTTTCCCATTCTGTGAGTTGGCTTTATTGTTTCTTGATAATTCCCGTGGATTAACAAAAGTTATAAATTTTTGTGAAGTCTGGTTTATTTATTTACTTATTTTTTGTTTGTTTCTTATTTCATAGCTAAGAATTCATTGCTGAATCACAGGTCATGAAGATTACCTTCATTTTTTTTTTGTTTTATGTTTTGAGCTCTCATATTTAGATTATTAATCCATTTTAAGTTAATTTTTATATATAATGTGAAGTAGGGGATCCAACTTCATTCTTTTGCATGTAGAA